>NC_053168.1:15982500-16080000 GCF_016835505.1 Polypterus senegalus
TCCCCATGCATGACAATATGCTAGATACTTCACGTAGATACCGTGCATTCATGCCATTATGACAGCAAAACAGTGTTTAAACTTTGGATTGCTAAAAGGAAGGAAATTAGGATAATTTCTCTTTAATATAAACTACATTCTGCATGTAATGCGACTGATAAGCAGGGAGGATGAAACAGCATACAGAGATGAGGTGGAACGGCTATCTGCATGGTGTGAAGGCAACAATCTGTCATACACTGATAATTTCTGTATTATCTATATTTATTATTTATTTATTATATTACATATTGACTATTTTATGTATCTAGATTGCATAATACCATACATTGCATCAGTGTTCATATTGCTTACTACACGTCAATATTGCTGTTACCTCTTTGTCTTGTCTTTTGTTTTTATTTTTATTTTAAATTTAAATTTTCATTTTTAATTCTAATTTTAATTTTATTTTTTATTTGCATTTCATGTTGTTACTCTGTGGACCCTGAGCCTCGCAATTTCGTCTATTTGTATACTTGTATATGATTGAGATAACAATAAAGTTCACTTTGACTTTGACTAATAGACCAAAGACGCTGTAGTTAATTTCCATCTCGTCTCGGGATGGTATCGTTTAACTCTACCCATCTCTAAAGGAGATCCCCAAGTGTGACAATATACTACAGTAGATACTTCACCTAGATACCATGCGTTCATGCCATTATGACAGCAAAACACTGTTTAAACTTTGGATTGCTAAATGGAAGGAAATTAGGACACTTTTTCTTTAACACACACTGCATTCTGCATGTTATAGACCAAAGACACTGTAGCTAATCTCCATCTTGTCTCAGGATGGTATCGTTTACCTCTACCTACTCTAAAGGAGACCCCCATGTTTGACAATATACTAGATACTTCGTCTAGATACCATGCAGCAAAACAGTGTTTAAACTTTGGATTGCTAAAAGGAAGGAAATTAGGACAATTTCTCTTTAACATAAACTACATTCTGCATGTTATAGACCAAAGACACTGTAGTTAATCTCCATCTTGTCTCGGGATGGTATCATTTACCTCTACCTACTCTGAAGGAGACCCCCATGTTTAACAATATACTAGATACTTCATCTAGATACAATGCAGCAAAACACTGTTTAAACTTTGGTTTGCTAAAAGGAAGGAAATAAGGACATTCTCTCTTTAACACACACTACATTCTGCATGTTATAGACCACAGATGTTGTAGTCAATCTCCATCTTGTCTTACAGCTATCTTCGTATTTACGGCGTATCATTCCTAAACCATATTAACTGCAAGATGAAATTTCCTTCTAATTTCTGCCATATTAAAGAACATGTAGAGTGAGCCTGACTACATAATTCATAATTGTACATATAGCCCATCCACTAAGAATGGATCACTTCAGACGAAGCGAAAAACCACGGCAGTACAAAGCACATCTCAGAGGCTGTGTGAGAACTTGGTGGTCACTATATTATCTATCTTTCTCCTGTTTTTCAAAGTCATATTTAAATGTTTATCAGTTGTAGAAAGTGGATCAGTGCTAGTGGTTCGCTAGGGAGATCTGCTCATTGCCTATGCATGGAAGCGTTGTAGGAAGATTAAAATAACATTGAGTATATTCTGTAAATGAAGGAGAGAACTAAGAGAAGCCTCCAGAGTCCATTATAAATTTTAATAATACATCAAGGTAATGTAACTGAATAACCGATCTCTGAGGGAAGAAACACGACATTTGGCTAATATTACAATATAAATTATGAAAACAAAAAGAGCTTTTAGTTAATCTTGTCTTTCTACTTTTATTCTTTAGGCCTTTTTTTCTATTTTCCCTGAATCCGGAACACCATGTAAACAAATAAAAGTGGGGGAAAAACAGTTTGGCATCTCAGTAGATTAATTAATGCGCCTCAGACTTGGCATCAGTAGGCGAAAATTATGTGCATAAATAATATCACTAATTAAAAAGATGCAGATTAACATGCAAATAATGTTAATGAGGATCTGCAATTCCAGAGTGTATTCGCATAACATCAACAATTTAATGTGTTGGAAGGCTTGTGTTTGCATTACATTAATAAAATTCAAAGACCTTGCATAAAAAATTCTGTCGGAGTCTCTGTTTCCACTTGTGAGTTGTAAATTCTGTGGGCAGTAACAGGCACTCTTTTGGCAGATGCAAAAGTTATTATCTCAAAGGCTTGCTGAAGTGGTGCCATGTGCCAGTGTGACCAGCTGTTGGGAACCGGGCAGCTAGCAAAGCACTAAGACAATTAACTGTATTAGTTGGGCAGCTTCAATATTTATTTGCACTGATTAATTTTAGGAAGCTGAAATGAAAAAAATAAGAAGAAGAAAAAAACAAAACGAGAACTTTTTTTTTGTGGTTAATGGATAGCAGGCACTGGGACTTGACACGTTCGGAAATGTAAATGTTACGATTGCTCATACGGTTATCAACCTTCTAAAACGTTCTGAGTTCATGACTTATTTTTTTTTTTTACTAGGATTTTAAATTCTAATGTGTGAAGCTAGAGCTTTTATTCCGCACACGCTAACTGGGCAGCCGAAGACAGTTGTCCAACAAGTCAATAAAAGAGCGCCGGCTGCATTCGCCCCGCAGTGTTTCTCTTGTACTCCTCTAATGATGTCTCAGCACCTCCCCAAAATGATGTCAACGAACAGTAAAACTACAATGCGGTGTCAAAAATCATCCTCCTCCTCCAGCCATCCCTGCTCCCTATAAAGGACACCCAAGCCTGACTTCAACGACCCCAAGCTACTTTTTACTCATTCATTTTACAAATGAGTTGGATTTAATGAAGGCTGGAGACATGCATCTCTTAAGAAGAATGGCTTTATTTTTTATTTTTGCCAGTTGATTACTGCAAATCGCTGTATTCTGGGATTAGCAAAGCCCTGAAACGCAGGTTACAGTTGGTTCAGAAGGCTGCCGCTCGCTTTCTGCTTGGGGCAAGAAATTTTGATTCTGTTTCTCCAATATTAGCTTCTTTACATTGGCTGCCTGTCAGTTTTCAAACTGATTTTAAAATCTTGTTGCTAGTTTTTGAATCTTTACATGGGCTTGCTCCTGCCTATTTATCTGAATTGTGTGCTTTACACCAGCCATCTAGAGTGCTTAGATCTTCTGGTCAGTTGTCTCTTGTTGTCCCCTGTACCAAGTGTAACACTAAAGGGGACAGACAGGACTTGTGCTGCTGCTGCTCCTCGCCTGTGCAACTCTTTACCTCATCACATGAAGGAGTCGTCTACAACTGAACTGTTCAAAACGAGATTAAAGACTCATTTCTATTCGCCTGCTTTCCGTGACCTTCAGTAATACTGATGGTTTTCTCATTGTGATTATGTAATCTTACTTCTATTTATTATTTATTGTATTTATGTTCTTTTATTTTATGTTCCATCCATTATCCAACCTGCTATATCCTAACACAGGGCCAATCCCAGGGCGCATGGCAGGAAACAAACCCCGGGCAGGGTGCCAGCCCACCGCAGGGCACACACACCCAACACAATTTAATTTAGGATCGCCAATCACCTGACCTGCATGTCTTTGGACTGTGGGAGGAAACCGGAGCTCCCAGAGGAAACCCACTGCAGACACGGGGAGAACATGCAAATCTCCACGGAGGGAGGACCCGGAAAGTCTCACTCACTGCGAGGCAACAGCGCTACCCACTGCGCCACCTCTCTAATTATGTTTTTTATGTTAATTGTATGTTTTTTCTTCTTTTATCGTAAAGCACTTTGGCCACAGCATTCCTATGTTGTTTTAAATGTGCTATAGAAATAAATTGACATTGACATTAACAAATGACAAAATACTCATGAGTTGTGCCAATATGCCGAGGTAGGCAAACAGCACGCCTACTCCGTTTACAGAGTGTACCAGGATTTAAAAAAAAAAGCTAATCACACATGAGGTAATGGATTGAAACTGTTACCTTTGAAAAGACAGGAGAAAAAAAGAACAAGATTGACCGAATGCTTCTTTTTCAATATCTACTCTCTAGATATATAAAATCCTAAGCCTAAAAGTGCAACGATTTTATGTGACTTTTTAATGCCACCTTTTTTGTCACGCTTTAAATCGGGCTTATTTTAAAACCTACATATAGTATACATGTTTGGTAAAATTCTTTTCAGAATTTATCAGACTTTAATGTGATGTTGTTAGATTTTCAGATTCTTATTCTGGTTTTAAATTATAAACTAAAAAATATCGGGCCGCACTAGCAACGCTACTGTCTAGCAGTAAGGAGACCCAGGTTTGCTTCCCGGGTCCTCCCTGGGTGGAGTTTGCATGTTCTCCCCGTGTCTGCGTGGGTTTCCTCCCACAGTCCAAAGACATGCAGGCTAGGTGCATTGATGATTCTAAATTGTCCCTTGAGTGTGCTTGGTGTGTGTGTGTGCCCTGCAGTCGGCTGGCACCCTGCCCGGGGTTTGTTTCCTGTGTTGGCTGGGATTGGCTCCAGCGTGACCCTGTAGTTAGGATATAGTGGGTTGGACAATGACGGACTAAAAAATATCAAGAAGTCACGTCCCACGAGATGAGACTTTGTGCAAAGAGAGTTAACCACGACGGGGCCGGAAGTAAAAGACAAAGAGTAGGGCAGCTGCTGTACAGGCTTTTAAATGTTTGAAGCACCGTGTGATATGCAGATCACAGCAGCTGATCGAGCAAAGAGGAGGTAAAAAATAAAAACTGTATTTGTTTCCCATTGTGTCACCGTTTAAGAGGGGGTTTCGGAGGAGCGACCGCATCTCCTTGGGGTGCGTTCAGCCCCCCTCTTCACAACACGAGTGGCAGAGACACGAAGTGGCTGGCACATAGCGCAGACCAGGGGGGGTTGGCAAGCGAAGCGAGTAGGGGGGAACCCCCTAGTCAATTGTAATAAGGAGACAATTGAAGGGACTTTCAAAACTCGACTTGATGTTCTTTTTGGAAGAAATAAGTGGATAGGACTGGTGAGCTTTGTTAGGCTGAATTGCCAGTTCTCATCTGGATCGTTCTAATGAAAAACACAGGAAAGAAAGTTTGGGGGTATCACCTTGGTAACCCCGTAAACTTTTAAAACTGCGTAGGAAGAACAGCATGTCTTTACAGACAGGAGTCCAGTACAGAACTGAGGAAGGGAATGGGTGTGCTAGTTTATGAAGTGTGATGACAGGAAGCCGGCGGGTCCAGGAGATGACGTCACTGGTGGTAAGGTTTTCAGTCAGCTGGTCTGCAGAGGGAGTAAGAGAGGAAGGATCAGAGAACAGCGCCCACCCCTGGTTTGAGGGGTAGTCACTTTTATTCAAGCCTGTAAGCTGTGTGACACATGTGACACTATATAACAGTCAACTATCGCTGCTTATGACAGGTCGAGCTACAAACCAACCAAGGTTGAATTCTGGGATGGTAAAAGGAAAAGCAATGGCTACATGCACCTTACATATCACGTAATCAAGCCCTTCATAAAGGTAAAAAGCTATTTAGATTCTTTATTCAATGCCCCTTTGACAGCCTTAAAAGCTTCAAGTCTTCTTAGGTAAGTCTCTACAAGCTTTGCACACCAGGATTTGAGTAGTTTATCCTATTCTTCCTGATAGATCCTTTCAAGCTCCATCTCATCTTTCCTTTGACACTATGGGTTACAGATTGATGGGTGAAAACAGCAAACTTACCCATTTAAGATTAAATCTACAACACAGTAAACTGTACAGAAAGTGAAGGGGTCTGAATACTTTTTGAAGTCACTGTAACTCCACACATATTAAAAAGGCTCCAAACACTTTACAGTGTGATCTGCAAACAAAACACATAATGATGCATTCATCGTAGGTTTAGCCTTCTTTGTAATGCCCGACCCAGCAGCCCTGGAGGCAAAGCAGGAACCAAATGTGAATTGTAGGTCTATTCATTTCAAACTGATGCACAAAAGCACACTTTCTCTCACCTGGCCAAATTACAGATTCAAGTTTAGTTAACATTCACATCTTTGGGACCAGCCAGAGAGAAAACTATCAAGGATAAAAGAAGAATGTGTAAACTCTACAAAAGCCGAATTGCTCCAGTATTTGAATGGAGGTCTCTGGAGCTTCAAGGTAACAGCCGTGCACAACAACTCTTATGGCCTCATTATTTATGGAATATAATGTGCATACAAATGACATCAGCATATTCACTTTACTTCACTTTATATTACTGAATGCAAACATGTATGAAGAGAATGCATGCATGAAAATATAAAAACTTTACGTGGATCAGCATTCTTGCATGAACTGAAATTACAAAATAGATAGATAGATAGATAGATAGATAGATAGATAGATAGATAGATAGATAGATAGATAGATAGATAGATAGATAGATAGATAGATAGATAGATAGATAGATAGATAGATAGATAGATAGATACTGTAGATAGATAGATAGATAGATAGATAGATAGATAGATAGATAGATAGATAGATATAAAAGGAGATAGATAGATAGATAGATAGATAGATAGATAGATAGATAGATAGATAAATGCTCTATAAGCTTCTTGACACATTTCTGCTGAATAATTAGTTGGCTGAAAGTCTTCAGTGTTATTTTGACAGAGTGGGGATGCACAGCATTGTTCATAATGGCACTCAGTTTTGTCTCCAATCTCTCCTTTGCTATGACCTCCAGGAAGTCCAGAGTGTGTCTCATAACTGAGCTTACCCTTTAAATTATGTTTTTGTTATTTTAAGCGGACATTTTCTGTATATTGTAGAACTCTTACAGCCTTTTTTTAACTTTCAATGTCATTTTCTTCACTTTAGGGTCTGCTAGGTGAGAAATCAGCTGGTAGTTATCAGGGACAAACTGGTCTGAAGTGAGCCTATTCTGGGCAGGCCTGGGAAGGTACCTGACCTGCTTTTTGGCAGTTTTGAAAACTTCAAATCTTTTTTTTTGTCAGTTCACAAAAATACCAGAAAACTTCTCATTTAATCAACTTATTCCATCTCTTGGTAAGATCAAAACTAACTAACTAACTAACTACCTACCTACCTACCTACCTAACTAACTAACTAACTAACTAACTAACTAACTAACATAACTATTCCACTCACAGAAAAAAGAAAGTAATTGAACTATGTGCACACTACATGTATACTTACGTACGTTTTATCACTTTCTCACTACCTCACTTCCATTCATCTTCACTTTCCACTCAGCTCTAGTTAGGCAATTCCAAGGTGGTTCTAGGAAGGCCGAAAAATAAAATCCCTTCACTCTGTCCAGGGTCCCAGTGAACTATAACTGATATATTCTGCACTGAGAACAGGGACATCTTCACTAGATACAGAATACCTCAACTGACCCTTTCATTTATGTTAGGTAGAATGCTTAGAGGGGTCTGAGTGGTCTCCTGGCCTTGGACCCCTGCAGATTTTTTTTTCTCCAGTTGTCTGGAGTTATTTTTTGTTTTTTCTGTCCTCCCTGGCCATCGGACCTTACTTTTATTCTATGTTAATTAGTGTTCTCTAATTTTATTTTCTTATTTATTTTGTCTTTTTGCTCTTTCTTCATCTTGAAAAGCACTTTGAGCTACATCATTTGTATGAAAATGTGCTATAGAATTAAATGCTCTTGTTGTTATTGTTAGGACACAGCGCCAACATGGTGGCTACAGTACAACTGCAATCATCAGAATTCTTTAGCTGTCCCCTATGCGTGCATCTGACTATACTTATATATATATTGTGACAGACGACCAGGGTCCTTGCCTCGTCAGGATGCCCTTTTGAGGAGAGGACCGGGTGAGAAGACATGTCAACATCAGTACCTCCCCCGGAACATGAGAGGGCATCCCCCTTGGGTTGTGGTTAGAAGCTCAACCCTGCTGGGGCCTGTGGCCACCGACAGGGGGTGCCTAGACAGCACCCGGAAGTGCTGCCAGAAGAGGAGCTGGATTCCCATGCAACACTTCTACCACACCAGAAAGTGCTGCCGGAAGTTGATCGAGGAGCACCTGGAGCACTTTTGGGTGCAGTATAAAAGAGGCTGCCTCACTCTACTCGGGGAGCCAGAGTCGGGAGGCAGCGGACAGAGCTTGGGGGAAAGGAGAGGAGGTGGCAGAAGAATAAGGAGATGAGAGAAGAAAGGACTGCGTTTTTTGGGGTTTGTTCATTGTGTTGTGCAGAAAAAGAAAAATAATAAATAGCATATGTTTTTGGGACTCCTGCGTCTGTGTGTCTGTCTGTGTCAGGGCTAATCGTTCAAAATATATATATATATATATGTATATATACACAGTGGAACATCAGTTTGCGAGTAACTTGGTTTACGAGTGTTTTGCAAGATGAGCTAAAATTTTTAATAAATTTTGACTTGATAAACAAGCAAGGTCTTGCAATACGAGTAGTATGGATACACTATGTCTGCTGAGCGTCATGTGATCACAACTGAGCTGATGGTTCTTCTCTCTCGTGCGCGTGTGTGTGTGTGTCTCTCTCTCTTGTGTGGGTGTGTCTCTCTCTCTTGTGTGGGTGTGTCTCTCTCTTTCTCGCGCGTGTGTGTGTGTGTCTCTCTCTCTCTCTCTCGTGGGCAATCATCTCCTATTTTCCATCTGAGTCGGCGTGCGTCCCTTATATAGTCAACATCCATACAAGGGTATACTGTTTACTACAGCATTGTGACTGTGTGTGTGTGTGTGTGCTGTGACGTGCGAGTCCCCATCTTGTGCCCCAAAACACGAAGCTCAGTACTTTAACAACACCAGTTTTATTCAGCTTGAAACAGCAACAGCGCGGTTATTTATAGTAGAGGTAATCTGCCACTCTCCTATACACAGACACAGCAGTCAGGCAGGGTCGTTGCCAAGTAGTACTGTGCCCTGCATTTATAATGTTCCTTGTTCCTTGTATCACCCATCGACGGCAGCCGCTTATAGCATGTCCATGATCTTTTCGGATTCACTTTTTTCGGCAAACTGCTTTAACGCTGGGAGATTGTGATTGCTTTGTGACGCTCTTCCACGTGTCGTCCCATTGGGTGGAATCCCACAAGAGTTTAGAAACTCACTCACACCAGCCATGATTCTTTTCAAAGGTAAAGTGCAGGTTAATTTGTTTCATGTATTTTTACTTTATATTTTGAATTAATCATTTTAATATGAATAGTTTTGGGTTGTGGAACGAATCATCTGAGTTTCCATTATTTATTATGGGGAAATTCACTTTGATATACGAGTGCTTTCGACTGCGAGCACGTTTTCGGAACAACTACAACCCCAAAGCACCCTAGACCAACAAATACAAGATCACCTTTATTTTTTACTTCCACCATTCTCCATATTCTCTTCTGTAATAATACAATTACCAAAATAAATCTCTTTCCTTCTTCCACACCTTCCCTTGAAGCCTCATCCATACTCCTCCTGACTCTGAATGCCGTTGCAGGAAACTCAGCCTCTTTCATGCCAGTGCCAGGATTACTTCAAGTGCCACAGCATTGCACACTGGAACCAATTCTGGGTCAGGCAGAAGCTCCCCGTGGCAGTACCCAAGACCCCCAACAAGGCTGTCCCATGGGACTACAATACCCAGGTTTGCCCTGCGGGTGTGCCACTACATAATTGAGGTGAGAATATTACTTTGTGCGGGAGACATCCCTCTTGTCCTTCTGTTGTGGCTTTCCTTTCTGGCCAGAAAGCAACCTCCATCCCTGCCAGGACCCCATCCATCCCACATGGCACTCGCTATATATGTTTATACTAGCAAAATACCGGCGCTTCGCAGCGGAGTAGTGTGTTAAAGAAGGTATGAAAAAGAAAAGAAAACATTTTAAAAATAACATAACATGATTGTCAAAGTAATTGTTTTGTGTATTTGGCAGCAGCATCACGAAGTTGTTTTCGTCTAGCTGCATCAGAAAATGTACCACGACGTCTGACACGCCTACTTTTTACTGTTTTCTCACAGCTTGGATTGCTGCTGCCATAATGGGTTTGAGTCTACATATATACATATATATATACACATACATATCTTCATATCTATATACATATATACATATCTACATATACATATATATATACATACCTATCTACATCATTTATACACACACATACATACATACATATACACACTCTAAATTATATATGTGTGTATGTATGTGTGTGTGTGTGTATATATATACAACATAGATAGGTGTGTGTGTGTGTGTATATATATATATATATATATATATATATACATACATACAAACATACACATAGGTATATACTGTATATGTGTATATACTGTATATGTATGTGTCTATATGTGTGTGTATAGCTTTGGTCACTGAGTGCAAGGGAAAAATAATAAAATATAGTCTATAAGTTATTAAACAGTAAAACAGTAACGTTTTAAGAAGTACAGCTACATTGAGCACTACTGGAGTGGTTGGGTAAACTACATTTTAAAGACGTGTAACAGAACAGGTAAGTAACTAACAGCAGCTAAAATGTATATGGATCATCTCTCGGTAGTTGATCCCTTTTGAAAGGTGCTACACGATGGCTGTGGTATAGAAATTACATTTTCTATGTGAACGTCCAAATTTCTGCCTCTGGTAATGTGCCTTACAGGCATTTAAAGAAAATTAGTTTTGTGTCCTCTGCAGTGTTAAGAGAAAGGCTTTGGTTTGGGATAAAAGGAAAAAGGTGTAAAGAAAGGAAACTTGCCTTTTTCTTTTATATAGTATAGAGAGATGTGTTCGCTGGCGATATGGCCTTTTGGGGACAGTCGCGGTGGGTCTTGTGTAGACTGGTGAGACGTCCCTGCCATTAATCGGCTGTGATGGCACTGTCAGTCCTCCACTCGTGTGCGTGTCTTCATAATCCGAGCTGACGACCTCATAATCGTATACGTGCAAAAGAAAGTGCGAATCACCTTAATATTAGTTTGCCGCAGTGTAGAAAAGGGGTCCCGTGTTTGCACTTGTCTGGGCTATAGCTCAGGGGGAGGATGAAAAAAATTAAAAGTGCTCACTTTGACTTAAGGCAGAAGCGCAGTCAGCGTCTCAAAGGCCGGCACAACTATGCGCACGCGCCGGCTGCTCGACTTTCGCTGGGCAGGAGACCCCATTTTTTGCAGACACGTTCACGTGATCAAAAGTCTCAGTGCTCTTTGGAGGTCATTCATATATATATATATATACAGTATATAGCAAAATACCCGTGCCTCGCAGTGGAGAAGTAGTGTGTTAAAGAAGTAATGAAAAAGAAAAGGAAACATTTTAATAATGGCGTAACATGATTGACATTGTCATGAGTGTTGCTGTCATATATATGCCTGCCTGAATAAGTCACCCTCGCTTCGCTCTTACTTTTTTACCTTTCATTTAATCATGGCGATTGGTGGGAAAATTATAAAATGGAAGGAGGATTACACTGAGTATGGCTTTACCAAAACAATTATTGATGGCGAATCGATTATTCATAAAGCTTGAATTGGTGATCTGTTTTTCTGTGTTAACCTCATATTTTTTCATACTTCTTCTCAAACCAAGGGGGTGCGAGGGTAAAACGAATCGAGAAGAAAAGGACACATTTTAAAAATAACGTAACACGATTGTCAATGTAACCTTTTGTAAGTAGTGCCTGGAGGATTCAGTGTGGAGAAACTCTAGAGACAGTGTGTGTATTAACTTGTGGATTTTTCTGTGAGCATTTGGTGGCAGTGTGACGAAGTTGCTTCGAAAGACGGCGTTAGCCGCGGAGCTCAGCTCAGAGCGAAATGAGGTGAATGTAAGGGGAGATGATGACGTGACTCCTCCACCCGCCTTAATTGTCAATCCCCCCACAAACACAGTCTCTCGGAATTTGCATAAGCACAGCCTTTGACCAGCAATTTGAACTTAGTTAGAAAGTGATCAAAACTGTCGTTTATACCCTGTGTCCTCTCATTAAACTTGTATCCCACATTAGCCGTGGGCATGACAAACGCCAGCGGTAGCCTGTCTATGAACTTAATTTAAACTTTAGTTTTACACCGTGCTTTGTTTCTGAAGTAGCTGCAGGCATGAATATGCTTGTACAGTATATGTCACTCGCTCGCTTCTTATTGTTTCGCTGCCTTCTCAATTATATAATGCATGTTTTCTTCAGCACTTTTTTGAGCTCTTCCTGGTTTTCTACGTAATGTGTTGACAGTCAGTTCACATGATTACGTGGGAGGCGTGATAATGTCACACGAAATTCCGCCCCCCACGGCTTTCGAGCTCAACTCTATTACAGAGAAAAATAGCTTCCAGTTATGACCCTTACGCATAGAATTTCGAAATGAAACCTGCCCAAATTTTGTAAGTAAGCTGTAAGGAATGAGCCTGCCAAATTTCAGCATTCTACCTACACAGGTACTTTTGCCCACCCCTGTGTATATATTGTCACACATGTGCACATGGGAGGCATCTAAAGGGTCTGAATAGTGACAATTTCATGCCTGACCAGAGATGGCGCAGTGCACTGATTTCCTCTGCAGACCATTCACGGGAAATCCCACAGGGTTCCAGCACCTGTGATGATGTAATTATATATATATATATATATATATATATATATATATATATATATATATATATATATATATATATATATATATATATATATCTTGTGCATGCTATATATATACAGGGTGTCCCAAAAGTCACTTTGCACTTTCTTTTTTCTATTTCGTTCCAGGTATCATTCGGAGAGACGTAAGCCATCAATATATGACAACTTAGCCTTTGCAGTTTTTGTAAGTGTATCATTCCCTTAACCATGGCGTCCCTCCCCACTTTGCCAGGTTAGTCAGAGATTTCCTGAACATCAAGTTTCCTGACTGATGGATCGGTCAAAGGGGTCCCCTCGAATGGGCTCCGCGCTCCTCTGACCTTACACCTTGTGCCTTTTTTTTTGTGGGGCTATAACAAATGCAAGGTGTATGCCACTAAGCCCCGTAACTTCTCACAGCTTGAGGAAAGAATCCGCACCGCCTGCAGTGAGGTCGGGGTAAAGATGCTGCAAAACGTCGGAGAGGCTTGCGTCCGAAGGTGGTTGAAAGTTGTCGAAAATGGAGGCACTCGTGTGGAGGTTGTGGCAGGAGGCTTGGGGCCAGACCCAGCTGGGACACCTGGAAGGACCGGGAGGCAGTCTACACGTCCCCTGGGACATGAGGGGGCAACCGTCCTGGATAGTGTGGGGACCACGGGAACGGAGCGTGGAGGCGCAAACCCGTCAGGGCCCGTGGCCACTGCCAGTGGGCATCCCAAGCCTAATAGAGCCTGGGAGACCTGCACTTCTGCCACACCTGGGAAGGTGGAGGAAGGACCTTCCAGGGATGCCCGGAGTGCTTCCGGGTGCTCAAGTGGCAATTCCGCCACACCAGGATAGTGCCGCCAGAAGGACATCAGCGAGCACCTGGAGCACATCAGGGTAAGTATAAAAGGAGCCGCCTTCCTACAGTATGGGGAACAAGAGTTGGGTGCTGGAGGAGGACGAAGCTCCAGCGAACGGAAGAAAGATGACCCATGGACATTGAAAAGCCCGTGATTTGGGGTGATTGGTGTGGGAGCACTGTGCGGGACTGTGTTGGGGACATTTGTTTAATAAAACCGTGTGTTTTCTAGTATATACAGTATATTTAAACCACATTAAAAAATATTACCAATACATAAATATATGTCTATCTGTTCGTGTTCATTTTTTGTGTGGTTCTGAATATTTTCATTTAGTGTGGGAATGATGGCCCCTGGATTTGAAATACTTTATATTTTATTTTATTTAAATTTTTATTACTGAAGAAAATAAAGTTGCATACAATCAAGTTGAACTGACTTCATAGTCAAACTAGCAAAAAAATGAAGGAAGGAAAAAAAAAGAAGAAATGCTGAATACTTTTCAACCAAAACCCCAACCCATATTTATTTCATGTAATCAAAAAATGTCCCATGCCCGTAGATAAACATTGAGGTGAACATTTAGCTGCTGGCAGTGCCGCTTTTTTCTAGTTGACAATGCTAAAAGTGTTCATGCTAACCAATTAAAATGATGGTAAACACATTTTCCGACCTAGTGAAGAATGTCTGTTAAAATATTCAAACATGGCCGTGCAGCTAGGAGCTCCTTAGGACGTGCACTTTTTTTTTTTTTTGTATTATTCTTGGCCCGAAGATGCTAACAAAACAAAACAAAACAAAAAAAAAAGAAACCAACACAATGACCTCTTCAGTTGGGCACTGGAGCAGCTGGTCAATAACTTAAGGTAGGGCTTGTAATGCGCTTTCAGAGGCCACCGGGATTTAACCGACAACATATAAAAATATGACAGATAGATGATGGATTAGGGTCATAAGTCTCCACTTAACCGTACAAACAAAACATCATGATCATGTGTTATGACAATACATTAAATAGGGGGAAATTAACAGATGTTGATGGCATACCTAGAAACACAGAGGAAGATGGGAATTTGTAAAAAGACTTAATCACAAGAGCACTGAAAAATGTCCCTGACGTTAGCAAAACCTTGTGGGGTCGGCCCTCTTTGCATTTATTAATTTGGACTAATGGTGTCTGCTAGCCAAATATACAGCCAGCAAAGTAAAGCAGCAGAGTTTTGTAAAATCTCTACATTGAACAAAAAAAAAAAAAGAACAATAATTTTCTTGATCTGTCACGGCAATATTTCAAAGCTGTCAAGAGTAAGTCTTTCAAACCATTTAATAAAATGATTCCTTTTTTTTTTAATGTGTCTATATAGCCGACGGTAAAATGCTCAATTCATCAAGGTTATATCAGGTTCCTGTTACATTTATTCTCTCTGAGAGAGCTGATCCGCGCTCGCTTCTCTGAAGATATGCAGTGAAATTTAACCACACAGATACAAAGCATTTTATATAATAAAGGTTGCAGGCTAATTATTGTCAGCTTTCAGTCTTGCCGGTAAGTAAACTGAGAGGTGCGAAAAACAATGATCAATTGTGGCATTTTTACAAGGAAGAAAGGAAATCTCGGTGCACACATTCAAATGTGAAGAGTTTAGGTGAGCAACTCAGACGAACAAACATTGCACCTGTTTTGTCAACGTTTAACAATAACGGCAACAACCACAACTAAAATCCTGTGCATTGTGAAGGTGATAACCAGAAAAGGCCCTTTGACAATGCGGCGTTCTTTTATATTAGGCCTGCCTGGTAAGCCGCACTTAAAGAGCTCGCTGAGATGCCAGAACACACGCAGATCTACAGGCCTGTTGGTATCGATTTTAGGTTTAATGTTAGCACTGGAATAAAAAAGAAAAAGTTTTTACTAACTTTTCAATCAAAACTAAATGAAAAGAGTCCAAATTATGATTTAGATATTCCTTAATTGGCATTTTCATTTAAACAGATTTGCTTTCTATTTAAAAATCAATCCACTCTAAAATAAAGAAATAAAACTCAGTACAATTAAATTATACATTAAAGCAAAAGGCTGCAATCAAATAAGAAAGCACAGAAGGATTTGTGTTTTAAGGTGATGCATATATTTACTGCGTTATGAAAATGTTTATGACCCCGATTAAAAATTTAGTGGTTCATTCACATTTATAAATAATAAATAAATAAATAGTTTTCCTGACGTTCTCTGATAAGAACATGCAAAAAAAAAAAAGAAATCTCCATGGAGGGAAAGTCCTTTTGTCTGTTCCAAGGCTAGTTGGAGAAATTTTGTGTCATTAAGGAAGACCTCGTTGGTGGCAGGATGGGACGCAGAGCTAGAAAAGGCTAAAATTAAAATTATGCTGAGAAATGGTAATAGGAACTGAAACAGAAAGTATTAAAAAATGGCTAGATAGATGATGAACTGCTTTAAAAAAGGCACAAATAGATAACATGCAAATAAAATGTAACAAGAGAATAAGATTCTTGCTTAAAATATTTGATTTAAAAAGTGTAATTGTGTAAAAAGTGTATATATTTACACCATATAGTATGTATATATATACCACATAGTATATATATATATATATATATATATATATATATATATATATATATTTCACCATATAGTATATATATATATTTACACCATAAAGTATATATATATATATTTTCACCATATAGTATATATATATATATTTACACCATATAGTATATATATATATGTATTTATACCATATAGTAACTTTGTGACGCTGCTGCCAAACACACAAAACAATTACTTTGACAATCATGTTTCTTTTTCATAACTTCTTTAACACACGACTTCTCATATAAAGCGGGTATATTGCTATATATATATATATATATATATATATATATATATATATATATATATATATATATATACCATATAGTATACAGTATATATATATATATATATATATATATACCATATAGTATATATATATATATATATATATTTACACCATATAGTATATATATACTGTATATATGTATTTAAACCATATAGTATATATATAAACACACATATATCTCAAATCAAATCAAATAATTTTTGTCTCATACAATTATTCACACAATACAATATGCAGTTAAATACTTAGATGTTAAATTTCAAGATAAAAATAAAAATCATAATGTTAAATGACAGCAATGTTATGCATTACATTAAAATAATAAATAACTGCAGTAAATAAATAATAAATCACTTAATAGAAGAAAATTAACAGCAGGGTCTCATGACATTGTTCAGGATGTGGGTGGACGTTGGACAGAAGCTTCTCCTCGGTCTCTCTTAGGTGGTCTTCAGGCAGTGGTAGTGTTTCCTGACTGAAGCACAGAGAGAGGAGGCCGTTGTTGGGATGGCTGGCATCTCTGATTGTTTTCTTTGCTACACCATCACTTGGTGTGGATGTCATGGAAGTTATGGAGTGCACACCCGGTGAAGTGTTCAGCTAGCCACACCATTTTCTGCATAATGAGGAAGCATCATTCAGTACAGTTATCACAGATAATAAAAATGAAGATTGTTGTAGAATTGTTTCGGAGGGCAACAAAGCATTGTGATGGTCAGTCCTGCTGCCCCACTGATCCAGAAGAATGGGCTCCAGTCTCAGCCTGGTCAGTGCCCATGTGGAGCTTCAACACTCTACTTGTGTCTGTCTGTATTTTTTGGACAAATGCTTTGGATATTTACATTCCTACATCCCATACCAGGTTATTTGGGCAGTATAAATTAACTTATTGGATGTTTGGGTGTTATGAGCTCAAGCATTTCTACTTGTCTTGCTTATAAAGATATTAGAATAGTCTCTGCTTGGATTGGAGTCAAATTGTAGGTGGTATTCAACATATTTACGAATTTGAAGGGAATACTGCTGTAGCCAGATATACTAGCATACCATACCGCACCATTTTCTTAATCCTGAGCATTAGCGCTGGTGGCTGGAGCCTACCCCAGCAATCATACACTAAAAAATCCCCGGACAGTTTTAGAGTGCTTTGCAAGGAGCCATATATAATGATTATTTGTATCTGTTACTTACGATTGGTTGAGAAAAAAATTTGAATCTCATGCTTTTATGGAGGACAAATATACCAATGGATGGATTCAGTTCTACTGTAGTAAAATGTAAATTTGAGTGATGTTAGTTCAAAAAGTCACAAAAAATAAATGAAATTAATAATCAGTCATTTTCCAACCCACTACAGTAATCCCTCGTTTATCGCGGGAGATAGGTTCCAAGGCCGGCCGCAATAACTGAATTTCCGCAAAGTAGGGACACCATATTTATTTAATTATTTAATGTGTATTTGGACGTTTTTAAACCCTCCCTGTACTGTTTACAACCCACTCTTTACTCTATTAATAACAGGGACAACTGTTAAGCAATATGAAATCGGTAGATAGGTTTACAGTTACTGTATAGCGAAGTACACGCAAAAATATTGTGATCGGCAGTTGCTGCCACTGCTTACCTTAGGTTGGCGTTTAGGCTCAGCACCAGCCTTGGAAGAAAGAGCACGTTTGGGAGCCATTGCAAGGGGTGAAAATTGAAGCGAAATTCAACACAAAGAAACCACAAAAAAATCACACACAGTACAGTGTAAAGTAAACCTCTCGGCGAGAAAGCTTGAAGCAAAATTAGGGTTAGGGTTAGGGTTAGGGTTAGGGTTAGGGTTAGGGTTAGGATTAGGGTTAGGGACAAGGGGAGATGCTGTGGGATCTGGGCATCAGTCAAAGCACCAATCACGGGCCCGATTAGAAAGCTGGAAGCTGTGATTTGTCGTCTCCCTCCCATGTACCAATCACCGCCCGTGTTACAACGCACTTAGTCACCAAACTTGTTTTGCTGTTCTTAGACTAGGAAATACTACTACTATATTTAAAAGCCCGCAAAATCATGAATCCGTGAAAAGTGAACCGCAAAGTAGTGAGGGATTACTGTATATCCTAACACAGGGGTCTGCTGGATCCAATCCCAGCCAGCACAGGGCGCAAGGCAGGAACAAATCCCAGGCAGAGCGCCAGCCCAGCGCAGGACACACACACCCGCACACCAAGGACAATTTCGGATCGCCAATGCACCTAACCTGCATGTCTTTAGACTGTGGGAAGAAACTCACACAGACACGGGGAGAACATGCAAACTCCACACAGGGAGGACCCGGAAAGTGAACCCAGGTCTCCTCACTGTGAGGCAGCAGTGCTACCGCTGTGCCACCCAAAATTAATAATCAGATTAACGAAATGCATTTGCAATGCTGGTAGGAGACGCCTGGAATTGTAATTTGAAACGCAGAGCATATAAGGGTATGGTGATTTGTCTTTCGTTTTTATCGTTTTTTGACTTATAGATTACGAATGCAGCAGTCGGCATATAGCTTATTAAAATGAGTTGTTAACCTACATTTTTTTTTTTTTTTAACAGTTGTGCGACTGTGTATTATAGATGAACTAACAGTTTATTTCTGCATTATTCTAAGGCTATTCTGTTATCATTCGGCAGAGTGGTGGCTCTGAGGCCTGGGATCTGCACAGGCAATCGGAATCCCGTAAATGCAGAAAAGGGACTCTGCTCTTTTGGACCCTTGAGCAAGGCTCTTAACCTGCAATTGCTGAGCACTTTGAGTACTGAGAAAAGCGCTATATAAATGCAAAGAATGTTTATTATTATTAAGGCTATATAATGTCAATTAGGTCCAAAAATGTAAAAAAAAAAAAAGTCACACTGAACAGACACATAAATAACGTGGGCAGGGTGGAGAGCACCAGTGACTTATCATTTTCTCAATCTAATAATGACTGTTGTTTTAAGGTGTCTTATTTAATTGCTGTTTTACTTCTTAATTGCCTCTCTATACATACAGAACATAAACAGTACAACATGTGAAAAATGTAAACGTGAGAAATGAGGGGGCAAAAAAAAAAGGCTTCCAAAAAAATAAAATGTTCTCTGCTTTCATTTTTTTTTTTTTCTTTTCTATTCCGCCACATTAAATTGATGATCTCACTTAAAGCCGAATTCCAAATAAACGAATAAAAGCCTTCTGTTGAGCTTTAACTAACTGAGAATTAATAACACTCAAAATGCACAAATTATTAAAAATACATACACATTAGAAATTAAGTTGCAATTATCATAAAATCCATCATTGTAATGCATATAGCAGTGTGGTGTTTGGATAGGTAATGATTTTATAATATGGCAATTTGCATAAGTAGCCCTGAGATGGGTTATCATTTTCGATCCCACACAATTACAATTCCAACTCCATACATCAGAGCTCACAGCTATGTAAAACCACTGCGCTAATTAATAAGCCATTTACAGACTGCAGCTAGTTACAGTGGTCCTGCAGCTGACCTTACGGAAGATGAGCCGTCTCAGAAGTGCCTGTGTGTAACTACAAACATAATGATGTGCCAGGAGGGAATCATTAAAAATAATTTACACAAGCCTTCATTTACAAGATCTTTTGATAGCACGCTTCCCCGGTGTTTAGATCCACAGTGCAGCCCCTACCATTTGGAAAACGCCAACCGGGAGAGCGAATGGGGATACCTAAGTGGTTAATTAAGAGCTGTTCGGGCGCCGCAAGAGCCTCCTGAAAAATCCCTCTGATGTCTGCTGTGTCAAGTGTCTCTCTTAGGCAAAGCCACATGAGGTAGCTGCCATAGCAGGCTAATTACTGGGAACAGGGAGCAGCTGAGAATGGCCCCTTACTGAGCCCTTTACTGAGCACACCCAAGGTAATGTTAGAGAAGTAAACCTTTTGTGCGGCTTCGCTAACAAAAAAAAAAAAAAATGAGGAAAAAGAGGGGCTTAACACGCACGGCACAGGTAACGTACAGGACACACAATGGGCCGTGGTGGGAAGTTCTACCCATCTGACCTTTCAGCTTCATTAGATTTCAAGTTTGCACACAAACATGGGAAGGCACGAACGCTTGGGCAAAGCCAAATGATGTCATTTTCATTTTTTTCTTCTTTCCCTTCACATTTTCTGTTTAGCTGTTTCATTGATCGTTTTTTTAAATAGACTCCTTCTAACATTCTGTACGACTTGGATTTAGTTAGCAGTTTAAATATGGGTAGGGCCAATTAATGAATATGGACATTTCTCTAGGACTGAATTAATTGTGGTTCTAGGAAATGATGCACTGACCTTGAAATGTGATAAAAAAAAAAGTATTTTGGACCCCTCTCCTTGTAAAAAAAAGGCATTCAGATGAAAACGAACATTGATGATATTAAAATAGGGTAAGATACAGCAAAAATCTTTTGAAGCAGGCAGACCCGATGACAGGCGGCTGGCAGAACAACCGTCTCCATGATAGGGATACAGTCGTGACCTATGATGAAACGGCTCAATAAAGCAACTAGTAAGAAGACTTTTAATATATTCACACATCAGCCTCCCTCTGTCTCCCTCTCTCAGCTTGGACATTCTGAAGGCAGACAATGAACATCATGCATCGAACATGGCCCATTCAGCTAGAGGGAGGATGTAGCTGGCAACTTACCTGCCAGACTCCCCATCATCTGTGACCTTTTGGACCTTCACGAGCAGGCTGAAGAGGAACTGGACAGCTAATGTTTTAAAGTGGTCACCGAAGAGCTCTACACCGATGGCAGCACAATCACTTTAATGACCTTGGTTAATGTGAAATGTGGCTGACACACAAATCTTTTCTTTGAAGAAAGTTCCCACAGCCGCCTTATGTATTCGGTGAAGGGGAGATCAGGATAATTAGAGATACAATTAGAGACGAAAATACAATGGTAATCAATTTTAATAGTGCTAAGCACATTGACAGAGGCATTAGTGTTAATGTACAAATTATCAGCAGTAACCTAAAATACTGATTCATCTAATCAGGAGCGTGTCCCTGTTCAAATGAATATTTTGGGGTGTTTATTATTATCATACCCACCTTCTGATAAAGCAATTCTTTTTCTACTCTGTTTTTTCTCTTATCTAATTTTTACAGTTAAATCCAATAATAATAATATTAAGAAGAAGAAGCACAAGAAGAATCTCTGATGACTGGCATTCATTCGAGCACTTATTCATGCCTGGGACCCAATGTTCTTAGGATGGACTCCAGCCCATCTCAACTCTAAAACTTAATTAGGATTAGGTGGGTACAAAAAGTAAATCAGTAATCATAATAATAATAATAATAATAGACAGACATCCTGTCAAAAGATTAGTCCAGTGAAACTGTGGCTCATTGAAATTTTAAAACTGAATGAGGGGACAACCATAAGAAATTAGATTAATGTATTATTATTATTATTATTATTATTATTATTATTATTATTATTATTATATGTTAGGCATGAATCCCATCCAGGGTTACACCCGGATTTTTATCTGGTTTCACTTTGGTTCACTGAAATGGTAAAACTGAATGAGGGACAACCATAAGAAATTAGATTAATGTATTATTATTATTATTATTATTATTATTATTATTATTATTATTATTATGTTAGGCATGAATCCCATCCAGGGTTATACTTAAATTTTATCCAGTTTCACTCATAAAACTAAATGAGAGGACTACCATAAGTAGATGTAAGAATTCATTTTTATTATTATTATTATTATTATTATTATTATTACAACTCTGTCTCACTGAAACACTAAAACTGAAAGAAGGGAATATAATAAGTAGACAAATTAATTAAATAATAATAATAACAATAACAATAATAAAAGATATACATGCTATCCAGGGCTGATCCCTGATTTGTATACAGTTTATCTCTGGCTCACTGAAACCCTAAAACTGAATGAAAGTTCCACCATAAGTAGATGGATGAATTAAATAATAATAATAATAATATATGATAATCCTGAATCCTGTCCAAGGTTAGTCCCTGCTTTGGCCTCACAAAATCCCAAAAAATTGAATGAGGGGACTACTGCAAGAATATGGATGAATTTGATAATAATAATAATAATAATAATAATAATAATAATAATAGTTTGTAATTTTGTCCAGGGCTGGTCCGTGCTTAATATTTAATTTAACTCTGGCTTACTGAAACACTATAATAATAATGTAAAATATAATTATTGATGTTGTTATTGTGGCTTTAATATATTATTATTTTTAGAAGAAGAAAGAGAATATGTGATAAACTATCGGCTTGTCAAGGGTTGTTTTCTACCTATTGCTGGGATGGGCTCTGGCCTACCAAGACCCTGAATTTGATTAAGCGGGTCTGAGAGTGTTATGTTATGTTATGTTATGTTATGTTATATTAATCTCTGATAGAGTGGAATGGTTTCTGCTTTGCCACTTATGCTACCAGAATTGGCCTCGAGCTCCCCACGGCCCTTAAACACAACTAAGAGGGTACCTTATGTGGATAGATTAGCTCATTATTATTATTGGTATTATTATTGGTATTGGAAGCAGTAGCAAAGAGTAGTACTTAGTGTTTTTAACATAATAATAATAATAAAGAAGATGGTAATAATTTTAATAATTATGAACTAGAAATCAATTTCAGTTCAAAGAGAACTTTCTTTCTTTCTTTCTTTCTTTTTTCTTCCTTTCTTTCAGTCCTTCCACCAGCTAAACCACACATTTTTTTCACATAAAAAGTAAGTTAAAGTACTCCCTCACATACTGATTTCAAATTCCCAAAGTAATGAACAAATGATAAGTGTTCCATCCATCCATCATTTATCCAACCCACTATATCCTAATACAGGGTCACGGGGGTCTGCTGGAGTCAATCCCAGCCAACACAGGGCGCAAGGCAGGAACAAATCCCGGGCAGGGTACCAGCCCACCACAGAATGATAAGCTCTACTTATTAATGAGTTACAGTAAATGTGGCTTCACAGATTTTAAATGCATGATAACTAAAGTGAATACAGTGCTTGAATTTTTCCATTTTTGTTGGTCATTATTCAATTAAAATACTTCAAAAAACCCACTGATTTTTGCTATTTTTCTCCACACAACCATACACTGGTTAAATAAATTTAGTTAAATGTCTCCTTACAATCATCAGCACTATCAATACTTAAAATCTGTTTGTTTCTTCTTTTTAGCCATGTGCACTTTATGGCAGATGTCTTCAATTGAAGCAGCACTGCAAAGCCATAAATAACACTGTTGTTGACATTAATTGCAATAGGAGCGTAAAGTTTTTTCACCTGTAAGGTGTTGTTGCCATTTTGCTCTTTCTTTTAAAAGGAAACACAAATAAAAGTTTTGCAAACAGAACTCTTCTACATTTTCAACGTTGTGATATCTTTTATTAAATGTTGAATCTTTTTCTTTTGTTGCCATAGCCATAGAACAGAAGTATACAAGTGTAGCACTCTTCTCTTCTACAGTTATGGTTTCTTTCTGAGTAGGTGTAGATTTTAATATTCTTGACGATTGAGTTCAAGTTCTTTTGATTTGTTAAGCACTCATTCCTCCAAAACCTGAAATAATAATAATAATAATAATAATAATAATAATTGTCTTCACTGTTACTAGTTTTTTTGTTTCAACAGGAAGATATGGACAAAGATGATCCAATGTGGCAACCCTTAACGTGAGCAGCCGAAAGAAGAAGTTTTTTAAGTTTTTGTTGATTATTAGACTGGTGACACAGAAGGAAAGTGATTAGAGCTGCTGCCATATCGATCCTCTCTGAGTTTAAACCCTTAGTTCATTTTGTACCTGCATTGATGTTTCTCTCAAATGAACTTTACATTAGTTTGAAATATGAAGATGTCCCGGACTATATGTGAGTGAGCCCCATAATGGACTGGTGCTCTGTTCTTATATATATATATATATATATATATATATATATATATATATATATATATATATATATATATATATAGTATATGGAAGAGAAGGTCTGTGATATGGAGCTCGAGATCCACAAAGGAAGAAAATGAATCCCGTATCATAAAGTAGTTTTTATTCCTGAGCTTTCAACCCCGGGGGTCTTCATCAGAGGATAATGCTTAGACTTACAAGAATCAAAGGAAATATATAGCAAAAAAAATTACATTCAGGGAGGTGGCTAAGTCAGTGTGATCAGGAAGGGGGGGTATTGGTTGTAACGTTTTATTTATAATTAACATGTTCTTCTTAAGTTTGCATATGCTGGATTTATGTCCAAGTGTCTGTTGATGGCGTTCTCATTTGATAGCCAAGATTTGAAATTTGAGTAAAAACTACTTTATGATACATGGTTCATTTTCTTCCTTTGTGGATCTCCAGCTCCATATCACAGACCTTCTCTTCCATATACTGTATATATATATATATAGTGGACCACCGGGGGCAAACTGCCGCCCAAACCCAACACACACAGGCATGAGGCACACGTTCAAGACAAACACGATTTTTTATTTTTCTTTTTTCCTCGTGGGAAACGCCTTCCCCCATTTCCCACAAGTCTAGCACAGTCCCCAAGCACAACACAACACAACACAATTCTCTTCTTCTTTCTTTCTCTTTACTCCTCCACTCCTCTACCGGCAAGCTTTGTCTCACTCCTCCCGACTCTGGCTCCCAGATTAGTGGCTGCTGGCTCCTTTTATAAAGCACCCGGAAGTGCTCTAGGTGCTCGTTTGACGTATTTCTTGTAGCACTTCCAGGTGTGGTGGAAGAGCTGCCAAGAAGGGCTCAGTAACAGCTGCAGCACCACTTGGCAGTGCCCACGGATCCCAAGAGGGCTGTTTCAAACTCCAATTCCCATGGAGACCTGCAGGAGTCTGAGGCAATGCTGCAACCCAGGAGGTCTGCCACCTAGTGCTTTTGGGGGAGATAATGCTCTGAATACGGTCCCTCACCCGGCCATACACCACTATATATATATATATATGATTATTAGGTGGTTACCAGGTAACACTTGTGGTTGGTTGGCCATTTGGCAAACATCCACCATGTCCTCTCAGTTGCGAGAAAAAGCTCATTGATATGTGATACAGTATCTGCCAAATAATACAAAAGCATACAACACATGTTTCGACATTATTGGCTCTCATCAGGTGTATGCAATTTTACTTCCCCTTAAGGGGATCGATCCTCAGATATGTACATATTGTCACACACGTGTGAATGTGAGATGGTTTACAGGCCGAAATGGTGTTATATCTCAGCCAGACCAGGGTTTGGCGCTGTCACCTGATCGTTTCTCTTTTTGTCCCTCTGCAGCAGCCCAAGACCCTGCTTCTCAATGACATCACCACCGGTCCACCTACTGTTGACAAAACTTACCATATATATATATATTGTGGACCACCAGGGGGCACACTACCACCCAAACCCGACACAGACAGGCATGAGACACAAGTTCAAGACACACACGATTTTTTAGTTTTATTTTTTCCTCGTGGGAAACGCCTTCCCCCATTTCCCACAAGTCTAGCACAGTCCCCAAGCACAACACAACACAATTGTAACTTACCATCAGAGTGCCACATCCACCTGGGATCCATGATGGTCGGTCACTTTAGTAAAGTCTGCCTTTCACTTTTGTTATCCCCTAACATTTGGCATAACTGAATAGCTTTACAAGTGCATTTTCATGAAAATTACCATGGCCAGACATGTTTATGCAAGGATACATTTATTGAAATAAAATTTTAAATTTGGGTTATTTTAATTGACCATTGTGAACAGTCACTGTGTGTGTGTGTGTGTGTGTGTGTGTGTTTGTGAGTATGAGCGAGTGGTCCCTGTGATGGACTCACGTCCTGTCCAGGCCTGTTTTCAGCCTTGTGCCCAATCCTGGTGTGATAGTCTTAAGCCCCCACATCCTTGAAATGGATTGAGAATGTTCTCGAACTCACCTACTAAACTCAAAGCATTGAGGGCTCCTACTCGGCCCTCAAAAGCACCTGAATGTTACGCCAGGCATACATTTAATAACTTGTTAGCTATTGACTTTTACCCATTTTAGAGTTTCATTTTCTCTTATCTCCTGGTCATGGTGTAAAATGTTTGTGGTCTACCTTTTCCGTAATTGTGGCAAAACAGAGGAGCCACAGCAGCATTGGCTTCAAGGCAAAACATAAATCATTAACTATAAATGAAATTATACAAAAAAACAACAAGTATTCATTAAATTAGCAAAATAGCATCAGCTATAATCATTGCCACGCCGTTTATTTTGCCTTATAGACACGTGGACCACCTGAAGTGCACTGATGGCAGTAATCATGCATTTCTTCACTGCAGACGGGTTTCAAGCCTTACAATTACGTGAGAGCAGGAAGATTAGAGGATGATATTAAGTGTTATTAAGCGATTTTGTGAGAATATAAACAACATGCCTTCCCACGTTTCTATTTGAAAAGGGTCCCCTTGAATGTGGTGGATTGGAAAGTATTTAATAAAACCTTTACATTTGAGGTATTTATTTGTCTGACAGAACAAGGTGCAAACTTCGCAGACACCGACTCGAATGAGAAAGCTGCTTTTCAATCAACAAGAACAAGCATGCTGTGTGAAAAAAAAGTAAGCAAAAAAAGACAGGTGACGCCTGTCTGCATTTTTCTTTTGTACAGGGGGAGCTGATTAAAACAATAAACAGAATCTCTTGTTCTTGAGAAACCTTTGTGCAAACACTTAGTGGAAATGTTTGCAGTTGGGCAATACAAAAAAGCACTTTTAGTGGTTGAGTGGTGAGGTAAGATAGATAATGTAATAGTGAAAAAAATTCCCATAAAGAATCATTTTTTTCAGAGCAGCAGAGGGCACTGTCATTGACAGCTCTAGCACCCACTTGAATGAACCACACTGTTTCTTATCAAATAATGAAATGGCTTGTTATACCTTTAATCTTGTGGGAAAATTTGCAGAATAGCTGCTTCTTTACTTTAAAATTTTTTATGATTCACACTTTAATATGGTCAGTCAGTCATTATCCCACCCGCTATATCCTAACTACAGGGTCACGGAGGTCTGCTGGAGCCAGCCAACACAGGAACAAACCCCGGGCAGGGCGCCAACCCACCGCAGGGACACACACAAACGCACACACTAGGGACAATTAAGAATCGCCAATGCACCTAACCTGCATGTATTTGGACGGTTGGAGGAAACCGGAGTACCCGGAGGAATCCTATGCAGACACGGGGAGAACATACAAACTCCATGTAGGTAGGACCCGGGAAGTGAACCCAGGTCTCCTTACTGCAAGGTGGCAGCGCTACCACTGTGCCACCATGCCGCCACTTTAATATGGTGATATTAGGTAATAAAAATAGTGCTAAGGAGCTTTCACTACACTGGACTCCGTTAAAATATATGAAACCATTAAACATTCTGCTGGAGGCAGCTCTGATTCCCATATCACAGTTAATAAACTAGACAAGTCCAGTTCCAAAAATGTTTTGAAAATACTAAAAAAGACAACATGGAGTGATTTATAAAATTCTGTTCACTCTGTACTATAGTGAAAACACCACAACAACATAATGATCAGTGTTTTACCTTATGAACATTAGAACAATCTAGACGAGAACAGGCCATTCAGCCCAACAAAGCTTGCCAGTCCTGTCCATTTAAGTCGAGTTTTGAAAGTTCCTAAAGTCCTACAGTCTACTACGCTACTTGGTAGCTTATTCCAAGTTTCTGTGGTTCTCTGTGTGAAGAAAAACTTCCTTACATTTGTGTGAAATTTACAACTACTGTGTGTCCCCGTGTTCTTGATGAACTCATTTTAAAGTCACAGTCTTGATCCACTGGACTAATTCCCTTCATAATTTTAATCACTTCAGTCATGCCACCTCTTAATCTTCTTTTGCTTAAACTGAAAAGGCTCAGCTCTTTTAATCTTTCCTCATAATTTATCCCTGAAATCAGCCTAGTCGCTCTTCTCTGGACCTTTTCTAGTGCTGTTGTGTCCTTTTTGTGGTCTGGAGACCAAAACTGCACCCAGGACTCCAGATGAGGCCTCACCAGTGTGTTATAAAGCTTGTGCAGAACCTCCTTGGACGTACTCCACATATCAGGGCGCTATATGACCTGACATTCTGTTAGCCTTCTTAACACTGCCGGGAAGTGGATATTTTCAAATCCATTGTGACTCCTAAATCCTTCTCATAAGGTGTATTCTCGATTTTCAGACTTGAAATTGTTATTCAAAGCTCACATTTCTACTTCCTATGTGTAATTCTTTACATTTACTGACATTAAATTTCATCTGCCACAAATCTGCCCAAGCCTGTCTGCTACCCAGGTCCTTCTGTAATGATTTAATGGAATCCTGATTATCCGGCCAATTTAATAGATTTTTGGAAAATACCCACTTGTGTCAAATCTGATGAGTGCAACACTGCAAATGTTGGGACCATTGAGTGTTTATTATAAAAATAAGAACAAAACTCTGGTTCTTAGATCCTTACACTTGGTCCCAGTTAATTTCAAAATCCTTCTTTTAACATATAAAGTCAAGGCTCTGATTGCTTCACTGAACTTATCGTTACTTACAAACCAGAGCTCACATTGAGATTTCAAGATGGCAGCCTGATTAACAGTGGCAGGCCGAGTTTTTAGTTACAGGACACAAAACCTGAGAAACTGCCCGCCTGCTACTATAAGAGGTGTCCCTTCAGTCCCAGCTTTTAAATCAGGCTGTAGACTCACTACTTCAGTTTAGCATACCCTGACTAGAGCTGCTGATTAGCTCTGCAAACTTAATCTCTTTCGTTAGTCATTAGTATTAAAAATAAGTGATATGATATTTATAAACTGTTACTCTGCTCACCTATTCTGTTTCTCTTCTTGGTACTCACTTGTGCCACTGCTCTACTGCCAAGTTGATTGCTTCCCTAAGGAATACTCATCTCTGATAGAGGATCGCTGGAATCGCCAGGTAGAAAGATTCTTTCACTGGATTGGCCAACCCAGTACTGACTCACCTGTGGAATGGCTGGTAGTGGGGAGGCAGCTTGTTTGTTAAGGTCTCCAGAATTCTGAACAAATTTGCATCCTCAAATGTGATAGTTCTGCATTTAGTGAGCGATATCATCTATTCTTTCATTTGACTTTGTAGTTTGTACTATTTCTATTGTACTATTGTATCGTATTCCTGAGAGGGCAATAAAAGATTGGCCATCTAGATCTTGTGTCCCGTTTGTGTTATGTATTGTATTTGTCCCCATTTTATAACACTCAATGCATGCCCAGCCTACCTGGAAAAGGATCTCTCTCACTATGAATTGCTTTTCCCAAGGTTTATTCAAATTTTTTTTCTCTACAAGGATATTTTTTGGGAATTTTTTCTTGTCTTCTTAGGAAGTCAAGGCCGGGGGGCTGTAAAAACAGGCCTGTTATTTGAGTGATTTTGGCCTGTACAAAATAATTTTTTTTTTTTTGTTGTTTAGTATTGTGTCAGATCATCAATTCTTTTCATAACACTTACTGAGTGTTTGGGACCTGAAATCACAAGCCAGTTATGTTTAGCAAATGGAATTTTCCTCCTGTCATCCATCATGCAACTGCACAATTGTACAGAACCTCCATTGTTGTATTTTGTGCTTGATGATGCACCACATGGATCAGGACTACACGTAGGCCAATCTTGTACGCAGACTGTCTACTTACACAGCCAATCACTTGTAACAAGTCCACATTAACAAGCACATGTGCAGTCATCTGTACCAAGAGAATTTAGAATAGTCATCTGACCTAAGATAAACGTCTTCAGATACAAGAGCGAGCTGTACAAGTGAAAATGCAAAAATACAGGGGGAACACAGAAACTCCACACAACAGTGACTGTCCTGAGGAAGCGTGAGACAGAAGTTTTACCCATTGAACCAAATTGTCGCTCCAATATGAGGGTTCTAAAGCTATTGCTGGTATTGTTTTGTGGAGAAGCATCCAGTACGTTGGTTCACACGGCTATTTCGTGGATCCAGGATTGTGGGTAGCCAGGTTGTTGTCCTTGCACTGTGTTCATATTCTAGCTGTGTCTACATGGGGTTTTCCTCCAAATACTCTGATTTTCTACAAACATCTCCAACGATGTGTGGTTACGTTAATAGGTCAATCTTATTCTTCCGACTCCCTGGATCAGGGCAAGTGGTTTCCTTTATCTTAGTCCCTGGAAACTTCTGGTGTTGGAGTATTGCCTGATGGAAACACTTCCGGGTTAAGTGGAAGTCCCCAAATGTTGGCATCACACAAACCCTCAGGGCACCTTCTGGTGGCACTGCCAGAACTCAACAAGGCTGCCCCACAGGACAACAGTTTCCAACATACCATGTGGGTCTCCATAGAGGGTTGCTGCCACCCAATGTACCAGAGAAGCATGTAGCCCTGACCTGTTGTCTCCCCCAGTCCTTCTATCACATTGTTCCTCGATCTAACCCTGCTGGGATTCCAGTGTACCCAGTTCCAAACTGGCATCTTCTGCCATCTTCTTGGCTAAGGCAGGGAACACCATGTCTTTCTTCTTGAGTTTCCAATGGGCTGGCACCCCATCAAAGCAAGGAACCTTGCCCCATCCTGGTTGGGACGCCCACCCACATACACCATCGTTTACACTGTTTATTCTGCAGAAAAACTCTGTACACAGTAAGACCATTGTTTCCCCACATGGTGCTACCATGTATATATTGCAGCTTACAAAATAAATATGATTGTTCAAATATTTTTCTTGGTAAAACACACTGTTCCTTTCAGAGATCTCATTTGAGTCAACTAATAGCAAACCGTAAATGTTAGAGAATTCAGAGTAGTCCACTGTCCTAAGATAAATATCTTTAGATACGAGAGCAAGCTATACAAGTGAAAATTCGAAAATACAAGGGGAACACTTCTAGCCATCTTCCTGGCTAAGGGTGGGAATAATTCTGTCTTTCTTCTTCAGCTTCCAATGGGCTGGCATCCCATCAAAGCAAGGAAACTTTCCCTATCCCGGTTGGGACACCCACCTAGGTACGCCATCCTTTACACTGTTTTTTCCACTGAAAAATTATCCTACACAGAAAGACGCTTGTTTCCCCAAACACTGCTACCATGTATACAGTATATTGCAGCTAACAAAATAAATTTGATTGTTCAAATATTTTTCTTGGTAAAATACACTGTTCCTTTTAGAGATCTCAAATTAATCAACTAAAAGCACACCGTAAATCTAAGGAGCACAGTTTAATTAGGTTTAGTGCATTTATTACAAGGACTGAAACTGTATGTAAAGCTACAGAAGGTCTGCACATGTACAGCACCATTGAGTATTGTTTCAGCATTAGCATTCATCTCCTCTTCCAAATGTATTTTTCTTTTTATCAAAATTATTTACATAAATGGCGTATCCTACTTCAAAACAGGCCACTATTTTTTTTTTCCTGGAGAGTTCCTGGTATTACACATGAAAATTCATTATTTGATTGTTACTTCAAGTTTTCTGTCATGTGTACACAGTAAAATTCTCTGACACCATGACTGTCAGGTTTAGTGGATTGAGAAAGTCTTCAGACCCCCTTCACTTTCTGGGCATTGTGGCGATGCTGGTGTTTGCTCCATGGCTCCCACTTCCCTTTAGGGAGCCTCTTGAACCCTCAGTAATGTATCCGGGTGAGCTGGACAATGAGGACACCAATCATAGCAAAGGGATTGTCCAAAAAGGTGCAAGTGCTTTTATTAAAATAAAACAAATCCAAAAACAGTGTTCCAATAAATAGTGCAATGCATCAAAACGTCAATAAATACATAATCCATAAAAATAATCCAATAAATCCGTTAAAAATGAGGTTAAAACAATGGCTGGAAGCAGTCCCTTTAAAAACAAAACCCGGTGCTTTCCTTAGCTGGCAGATCCAATGCTTGTCCCATCTGGGCCAGGCACCAGGGGAGTCGCCCTACCTGCTGCTGACCTTCTCCTTCTTTTCAGGTTGCCTTTCGGTCCCTGGCTCCGTAGGACTTTTACCGGACCGAGACTTGGGTTCACCAGCAACCAGGGCGCTCACGCTGGGGCCTCCGACTCCCATTGCCTTCCGCAGCCAACCGCCTTCCAGTCACTCCTGCTCCTCTAAAGCACTCAGCAGCAGCGACCACTTCTTGTTACCCAAGTGTCAGCCTAACACTCCTGAGGGGCTTTCCTCACAGCTGCCTCTCACTCACTCATGCACGCGCGCACCAACTTTCAGCTTCCAGCTTTCTCTTCTTCCTCCTCTAACCTCTGTTCACTTTTTCGATCTTTCTCTCCCCTCCACACTCCCATTTATAATGGGGACGTGGCACAAGTGTGGCAATTAGTTGCTCCCGGTATCAATTACGGATATGGACGATTACACATCTGTGCACTTAAGTGAGTAAACATCGCATCTGAGAACCGCTCTGGCCACACTACCACACCCCCTCTATAAGCCGTGATTATTTATTTAAAAACTGGCCTTTTCTTCTAAGCCTCAGACCCGCTATGCCACAGGCATGTTATTCTGTTTTAGATTTCATTTTAAATGGATAATTCAGCCATTTTTGACCATCAAACTACACTCAATAAAGTGGAAACGTATTCGGAAAGGTTTACAAATTTATTAAAAATCAAAACGTGAAATGGTACTGCACTTGTGACAAGCAGTGTTTGGTTAAGTGCTAATCTTGGTTTTATCGGACCAGAGAATCTCCTGTCTCACATTCTGAGAGTCCTTTAGGTTCTCCATTGCAAAATCCATGGGGGCTTTAATGAGGTGGGTCTTCTGTCTGGCAACTCAGTCATAAAGCCCATATCGATGGTGTGTTGCAGTGATGCTTGCTCTTCTGAAAGCTTCTCCCATCTTCACACAGGTTCTCTGAAGCTCGGTCTTAGTGACCATAAGGTTCTTGGTCACCTCTCTTACCAAGGCCCTTCTCCCATAATTGCTCGGCTTTTGCTGAATGGCCAACTCTAGAAAGAATTGTGGTTGTTCCAAACTTCTTTCATTTACAAAATATTGAGGGTACTGTGCTCTGTCTCTAAGATCTGCAGGCAACCCCTTCAACTTCATGGTTTGGTTTTTGCTCTGATACGCATTGTCACTATGGGACCTTCTACAGACTGTCATGATTGAAACTTTCTGTCATTTTTCCTGAATTCTCAGTATATTTTCTAAATTATGTTAAACACATTTATGGGGATTTTCAAGCACAGAGAATCCATTTCTTTCATTAGTTTCTTTTTTGTAAATGTTATTTAACCTCCTTAGCGTTAGACCTGAGTGTCACTCAGGCTGTAAAAACAGTGCTAAAAGCATTAGTTTCAAGTGTCACTCAAGCAAGGTATGGACCCTTCACGTAAGACTCAAGAATTACTCAGGCTGTAAAAGTGGCAACAGCATTAGTGCCAAGTGCAATTCGGGCAACGGTGTAGGCGTGTCTTCTGTAAGCATCAGGCTCGGGCGTTATGTGGGCAAGGTTTAGACGCATCCTCTCCTAGCCTCGTAATGCTGTCTCGTAAGAAACTTCTCTCATTATCACTGATGACGAGGTGAATCTGTCTTGTCAAATATGTATTTATATGTATGTATATGCCACACTGGGATGTGGCGGACTGCACTAACTCTTTATCTCACTTTTCTGCAGACTGTTCACGGGAAATTCCGCCTGGCCCTGATGACGTCAATTCTGGTTCCTTCCCCTTTGACGTCACTTCCAGGTCTGAGCCTCTTGATGAAGACCTTCCAGTTCTGGCCCCTCTGATGTCATTTCCTATACTGGCCTTTAAAAGTTGCCACCTTTCCCCTATCCCCTCAGTTCAGTTTTGGACTCCGATTTGCACACATTATTCAATTTTGAAGCCAGGAAACAATATACGGGTGGCTGCCCCAAACCTTGCTATGGCTCTTTGTCGAGTTTGTGACAGTCTTCAGGCAGTGAAACTGAAACGGTCAGTGAATCTGAAAGTGATTTTGGTGAATTCGAAAGTGATGCTCACGTCACTCACACATGTGCTACATGCTGCTCGTATTATTGTGACGTGTCTTGGCACTGCATGACACAGGAGGAAGGGAGGGGAGTAGGGAGTGGAAGCAATGTTGGGGTGGAGTCTTGGGGGGACACTTTTTGTAAGGGCTTGGGGGACTCCTTAGAGAAAGAAAGGTGAGTGACAGGGATCGGGGTTACTTAAGAGTGTGTGGAGGAAAGAGGAGGGGTGGTTAGAAGCTGTTGTTGCTGGAGTGAAAGGAAGACAACATCATGTGGAGAAGGGAGTGAACAATGAAAGACTACACAAGAGGTAGATAGGAGGAAAAGTGGGTTATTTTTGTTTTTTTGGAGATGTCCCCGTGACCCAGACAACGGGCGGTGGTAGGTCACCGTTCATATCGCGACATATCCAATACAAAGCCAGTTGGCATTTGGAAGATTCCCCCAGACAAGCAGCTCCTGAGTGTGTTTATTCGACAGGACGTCACATTATTATCATTATTATTATTTAAATAATTATTATACTTTCTACACTTCTGTATGATGAAGTTAAATCTTGGCTATCCCAAAACTTCTTATCCTTAAATGAAGAGAAGACTGAGGTGATAGTCTTTGGCCCTTCTGAACATATGAAGGCCCCGGAATTTGACTTGGGACCTTTATCAGCTTTCAGGTCTTCACAGGTTCGGAATCTGGGTGTCCTGTTAGATGACTCATTAAAACTTGACAAACAAGTCTCTGCCGTGATCGGATCGAAGCTTATATCAGCTTCTGCATACGCTTGCAAAAATTAAACCTTATCTCACTGACAAGACCCTGGAGATGGCCATACATGCTTTTATTACATCTCTCTACTATTGCAACTCTCTTTATTATGGCATCTCCAAATCCCAAATTGCCCGTCTTCAATTGGTCCAGAACGCAGCTGCTAAATTTCTTTTAAAAAAGAAAAAAATGGATCATGTGACTCCGCTTCTGAAGTCCCTTCATTGGTTGCCTGTTCAATTTAGAATACATTTTAAAATCTTATTATTTGTTTTTAAAACACTACACCAACAAGCACCCATCTGAATTGCTTCACCAATATACCCCCCTGAGAAGTTTGAGATCCGGTGATCAGAACCTTCTTTTAATTCCACACTCCAGACTCAAGCGTAGAGGTGACCGTGCTTTCTCGGTAATTGGGCCTCGTCTTTGGAATGATCTGCCTATTGAAATCCGAATGGCTCCTAGTCTATTTTTAAATCTATTTTAAAAACACATCTGTTCTCTCTGGCTTACTAGGCCTTATTTTGCCTACCTAGATGTGTGTAAGTGTAGATATATGTATATGTATAGATATATTTATACAAATTATTTTTATGTGTTTCTGCTGTGCTTCTTTTGGCTAAATCGTATATTTCTATTTTATGTTGTTGTTTCTAAATGTACAGCACTTTGGTCAGTCGTGTGGCTGTTGTAAATGTGCTATATAAATAAACTAAACCTAAACCTAAACCTAAACTTCTGACTTTTAGTGGTTTGTACGTTTTATAATAGAAAGATGTGATTTAATAAAAAAGCTTTATTAAAAGCTTAAAACACTTTTTATTTGTTTTATTTTGAGAAATCATGTAGCGCTAAGGAGGTTAGGAGTATTATTATTTTTTTAGCATGATTCTCAAAACTGTTTTGTTTTAGATAGATAGATAGATAGATAGATAGATAGATAGATAGATAGATAGATAGATAGATAGATAGATAGATAGATAGATAGATAGATAGATAGATAGATAGATAGATAGATAGATAGATAGATAGATAGATAGATAGGAAAGGCACTATATTATATATATAGATAGTGTCAGGGATGCCAGGGGCAACGACCCGCCTGGATGCCTTGAGGGACCGGAGGAGGGTCTACGCGCCCTGGATCACGTGGGGGCCGCCATCCTGTTTGCTTTGGGGGCCACGTGCACAGAGCTTGGAAGCTTCACCCTGTAGTGGCCCGTGGTCGCCGCCAGGTGGCGTTCCCATGCCTTGGGAGCCCTGGACCTCAACACTTCCGCCACACCAGGAAGTGCTGGGGAAGAAGAGCAGGGACACCCGGAGTGCTTCCGGGGATGCAGCCAGCACTTCCGCCACACAGGGGCGTGTCGGCGGGTGATTGCCGGAACCCACCTGGAGCACATCCGGGTGATAATAAAAGGGGCCGCCTGGAGGAGGAGGCAAGGAGGCGGCCTGAAGAAGGAAGTAAGGCATTGTGGCCAGGACTTTGGGGACTTTGGGGTTTTGTGGTGCACTTTTGTATATTACGTGTCTGCCTGTCTGTGTCTGGGCCAGTCTCCACAATAGATAGATAGATAGATGTAGATAGATAGATAGATGATTGTGGGTGACATGATAGTGTCTGCCTGTCTGTGTCTGGGCCAGTCTCCACAGATAGATAGATAGATAGATAGATAGATAGATAGATAGATAGATAGATAGATAGATAGATAGATAGATTATTAATCCCAAGGGGAAATTCACATACTCCAGCAGCAGCATACTGATAAAAAAATATTAAATTAAAGAGTGATAAAAATTCAGGTCTAACAGACAATAAATTTGTGTAATGTTAACGTTTAAACCAAAGGGTGTAATTAAAGAGTCACATAGTGTGGGGTCTCCTCAGTCTGTCAGTGGAGCAGGACGGTGACAGCAGTCTGTCGCTGAAGCTGCTCCTCTGTCTGGAGATGATCCTGTTCAGTGGATGCAGTGGATTCTCCATGGTTGTCAGGAGTTTGCTCAGCACCCTTAAGATCGGTACCATTGTCTTAGGGTGTTAATGTGACCCAAATCTACTGAAACAATCCCATACTGCATTGGGATTGCACGGCAATGACTTCACAGAGAACTGGTATAAAGTCGCCTGAGCTGTTTCTCGATATCCAGGACTGAGTAAGAACTACTACTTTTTGCATGCGATCTCTGTGTTTCTTTTAGTCCTTGACTTCTTGCATCTTCCTTTTTGACGTTGATTTCTGGCTAGAATTTTGGATTCTGCCAATTGTGTTTCTGACTTACACATCATTTCTTGTACCACATCTTTTCTCTTTAAAAACTTTAATTGGCTTTCTCCCATCAACACTCCCAATGCTTTTTATATGTTTTTTTTTTGGTTTTTTTTTTTAAAAAACATGTAACGCTAAGGAGGTTAAAAGTATTTAGATTTTTTTAGCATCATTCTCAAAGCTATTTTGTTTTAAGATCAGCGCCTCTGTTTATGGTATTAATGTGACCCATATCTATAGAAACAATCCCATACTGCATTGGGATTGCATGAAAATGACTTCACAGAGAACCAGTATAAAGTCACCCGAGTTGTTTCTCTATATTCAGGACTGAGTAAGAACTACTACATTTCGCATTCGATCTTCATGTTTCTTTTAGTCCTTGACTTTTTGCATTTTCCTTTTTGACGTTGATTTCTGGTTAGTGTTTTTGGTCCTGTCGATCGTGTTTCTGATTTACGTGCCGTTTCTTTAAAAACATTAACTGACTTTCTCCCGTCAACATTCTCAACGCTTTTTATATGTTTTTTGTTTTTGAGAAAACATATAACGCTAAGGATATCAACAGTATTATCATTTTTTAGCATCATTCTCAATGCTGTTTTGTTTTAAGATCGATGCCACTGTTTTAGTGTGTTAATGAGACCCATATCTACAGAAACAATCCCATACTGCATTGGGATTGCACGGCAATGACTTCACAGAGAACCAGTATAAAGGTCACCCGAGCTGTTTCTCAATCCAAGACTGAGTAAGAACAAACTGCTTTTCGCATTCAAACTTCATGTTTCTTTTAGTCCTTGACTTCTTCCATTTTCCTTTGACGTTGACTTCTGGCTAACGTTTTGGGTTCTGTTAATCGTGTTTCTGACTTACACATCGTTTCTTGTACCACATTGTTTCTCTTTATAAACTTTAACTGACTTTCTCCTGTCAACACTCTGACAGGTGTACATCGCTCCTAATCAGGTCTAGTCAACTGAACTGACCACAGGTGGACTCCAAACAAGGTGTAGAAACATCTCATTGACGACCAATAGAATGGGATCCACATGTGCCAAATTTCAAATGTCACAGCAAAGGGTCTGAGTATTTGTGACAATGTGACCTTTCAGCTTTTTAATTTTAATTAAGTTAGCACATATTTCTAAAATCCTGTTTTTGCTTTGTCATTCTGGAGTATTAAGTGTTGATTGATGTAGGAAAAAATGAATTTAAATTTTAGCCCAAGGCTACAACATAGCAAAATATTTAAAATGTGAAGGGGTCTGAAGAGTTTCTGAAGGCACTGTAATAAATGTGTGTATTTAACTATAACTATACAATTTATATTGGATTTTTACATATTTTATATTATTTTATTCTCAGATAGTCTCATAAAAACAGAAATTTCAAAATGAGAGGTGACTGATTAGCCATCGGTTGTTGAACTCTGGTCCAGGTTTGCGTTCTAACCATCTTCTTAATTAGTGACCTGTTTTTGCTGCTAATATGGAAGAGAAAAAAAATTGATATATTAGCATATTAGCATAAATAGCCATAAAAGTAATTAACAGCTTCTGAAACATTAGATTTAGCATAAAATAGAATGTCAAGCAAATAGTTAAATAAAAAATCTGTCATATTGCTTTATTTTTTAAGCTTGAAGCAGAATTGCTAGTGTGTGAAAGGAAGGACAGGATAGGAAAAGGACGACGCACAGAAACTGCCGAGAACAGGAGAAGGAGGGCTGTGTGTGCACCTGTGTTCAGCAAGTTAGGAAGCTAAGAAACGATATGGCCTTGGTAGGCATGTAAGAGGCCAGCTAGAATGGTGAATCAGCAGAAAAACAGCGAAGGGTGTCGCTACACACGAGGTCAAAATGATGTAATGCATGAAAAGTAAAATTAGTATATTCAGGCACTAGCATAAATAAACATAGAGAATATATTAGAATTAACTTTAGTGCAGAAATTAGGGCAAGTCAAGCATGCCGAGCAAATGATTAAATAAAGGCATATGCCATATTTCTTTCCAATTAAAGCTTAGCTTTGGGCATCAAACAAACCAGCTCGAAAGAGGAAGTGACGAGAGGAAAGCCCATAAATGGAAGAGAGAGAACGTCTGTACTGGCCTTGGCCAGTGAATGAAATAAGCAAAAACAGAAACTAGAGATGAACAATGGACAGTAAGGACAGGTGCAGAATGAGCTAATTGAACGAGGTCGGAGGGATAAGAAATTACTATATAAGTTTTGAGTTTTGAACTGTTCTGGGCTAAATCTGATTTGGCAGAGTTGGGTTGAGTCTGTGTTGTTGTTTTATTGCAATAAAGCTTTAAAACTCTGTTTGCCTATCCTGAGTCCTAATAGCCTTCATTTTCAGGTAAAATGCCCCTTGGTGATAATTTTTCGCCACGACACTAATTAACTTCTTTTGCCTTAGTTTTAATTAACTTGACTCAGGCCCCTAAGTTGTTTCTTTTTCTTTAATTAGCAGCCAAACAAAACTGAGACACAAAACGAGCCGCCATATGACCAGCTCACCTGTGCCCATCACACAATATCTGAAAATAAAGAAAGGTGAAGGTCTCAGGAAAGTTGATCTCTCGGGTCACCAAAACATTTTGATGATGTTCTTTGAAAAAACAGAAAATGGACAGTTTTAGAAATGTCTGCTGTGGCAGAATGAGAGCAGCAACAAGCCATGGAATTAAATAATGAGTTTAATTAACAGCAAGAATCAACTTCTCATTAATAGATTGGTTGGCGTGAAATTGGTTGGAGTTTGAAGGCCCAATATAGCTGATTATCTGTCGGCTCGTTTCACGTCACATTTAAGTTCGGCTGTCATTTAATGAAGAAAAAAAAAATCTTTTTAGAGGACTGACTCCTTAATAAACAGGGCTATTAAAATGAAGGGAAAAGAAATTAATTAGCAATGAAAACTGGTCACTGATTAGGAAAAGGGTTAGAATGAAAACCTGCAGCCACTGCGGCCCACCAGGCCCAGAGCTCGACACCCGTGGATTAGTCCATCAAGCTCATTTAGTTTAACAAATAGCTATGTTCTCCCATTATCTTATCCAGAAGTTTTCAACAGCGTGGCTCAGTAGTTTTTCCAGATGCCCATAATGCATAATGGAAAGAACTTCTTAAATGCATTTCCCCAAAATTTCAACTGGAATCACTGAGCACGTGCTTCCCTATTTAATTGAAATCATTCCTTAAGTTGAGTGTTTTTGAAGGCAATCAAAAACCTAATTCTATAAATATAGTTTTCACGTGCTGACCTCCACCTACTGTGATCTTTTAGCAGCTGAATGCCTCAATGCTGACATCACTCCTTGTGCACTCTTCTATGTGGTGTGCTATTTATGAATATCTTAGAAGTCAGGTGACCGTGGCCCTTCTGCCTTTGTTCCATCTGTTTTCATTCATGCTTCACCTTCCTTCCTCCTTCTGCTTGTTGTCTCCTTCACAGTTATTTCCCTTTCATCAGTCAGTGGTTCCCATCATCTAGTTATGAGTGACCTCTCTCACATTCAGGCATCTAACCTTTCTGAGAGCGGGCTTTCATTTCTTATCAAGCCGAAAGTGAAATCGTAGTCCATACTTAAGCACTCCTAACTTGCTGTAGCCTCAGTAGCCATGTCACTTTGTAATAAAAATGATAATTAAGTTGAGAAAAGGAGCTGTAATATAAATGACCCCAAATTTAAATTTTGAACAAAGTGGGCCATTTAGTAAGCATCTACAGGGTGACGTGATTGTAGAATATCTTGAATATTTCCTTTACCTAGGGAGCCAGGCATGCTTGCCTGCAGTTGGTGATTTTCTCCCCTGCTTATTTGTTGGTTTTTGAAAATGTATAACGATTTTGGTGCCTTGTGAGATGTCTGTGTTGTGAAATTGCTGTTTCTGATACACAATAGAAAGAAGTCTGAATTAGCATAAGTCACCCTAATTCAGGGTGTTCATATGAAATGTAACAATTAAATTCATGAGGTAGGAGTACATAATAAACAAGAATAACTGCAGCAAATGAAATGCTCAAAAAAAATCTCAATGGGGGAAACAAAATCCTGCTGGCTATCTCTACTGCTATGGACTGGCATGGTGATGTGTTAGGAACCGAAAGGATGGCAGCCACACCGTTTGACGGAAATGAAAATGATCAACCTACAGAGGGCTGAATTCAAAGACACCCTGAAAATCAAAAGGAAGAAATGATGGGCAGGCAGGCAGGCGAGTCTATTTTGATGAAATGTCATTGCAGCAACTTCAAATTGTACTCAGAAGTTAATATTGCCCCCTCATGTGCTTGTATGCATGTCTGACAACGTCCTAATGAGACGACGGATGGTGTCCTGGGGGATCTCCTCCCAAATCTGGACCAGGGCATCACTGAGCTGAGGTGTCAGATGGACCGAAACATAATGTCCCACCCTGAGGTGTTCTATCAGATTGAGGTCAGGCGAGTGAGCGTGGGGGCCAGTCAATGGTATCAGTTCCTTCATCCTCCAGGAACTGCCTGCATATTCTCGCCACATGAGGCCGGACATTGTTGTGCACCAGGAAGAACCCAGGAGCCACTGCATCAGCATAGGGTCTGACAATGGGTGCAAGGATTTCATCCCAACACCAAATGGCAATCAAGGTGCCATTGTCTGGCCTGTAGAGGTCTGTGTGTCCCTCCATGGCTATGCCTCCTCCCCAGACTGACCATCACTGACCCACCACCAAACCGGTCATGCTGAATGATGTTACAGCCAGCATAACGTTCTCCACGGCTTCTTCAGACCTTTTCATGTCTGTCACATGTGTTCACAGTGAACCTGCTCTCATCTGTGAAATGCACAGTGTGCCAGTGGTGGACCTGCCAATTCTGGTATTCCATTACAAATGCCAATTGAGCTCCACGGTGCCAGGCGGGCAGTGAGCACAGAGCCCACTAGAGGACATTGGGCCCTCAGGCCACCCTCAAGAAATATGTTTCTGATTGTTTTGTTAGAGACATTCACACCAGGGGCCTGCTTGCTGGAGGTCATTTTGTAGGCTCTGGCAGTGCTCATCCTATTCCTCCTTACCCCAAAGGAGCAAATACCGGTGAATCGTGCTGATGGGTTAAGGACCTTCTATTAGGGGCGAGTCCAGCTCTCCTGGAGTAACTGCCTGTCTCCTGGAATCTCCTCCATGCCCTTGAGACTGTGCTGGGAGACACAGCAATCCTTCTGGCAATTGGAGGCACGTATTGATGTGCCATCCTGGAGAGGTTGGACTACATGTGCCAGCTCTGTAGGGTCCAGGTATGGCCTCATGCTACCAGTAGTGACACTGACCGTAGACAAAAGCAAAACGAGGGACAAAACCGTTGAGGAGGGAAAATTGTCAGTGGGCTCCCTCCACCTGTTAACCCATTCATTCCTGTTTCGGGGGTCGTCTCATTGTTGCCCCTCTAGTGCACCAAAGCAGCTGAAACTGATTAATAAGCCCCTCTGCTACTTCACTGACCAGATCGATAGCCCAGATGGTTCACTGACTTCATGCTATACTCTCATTAAAAAGAGTTCCTTTAATTTTTTTGTGCAGTATAGATGAAATTTTAAATGTGTGCTTTAATTTAAATGTTAAAAGTCTAAATATTGTAAAAGAAATGTGTCACTTTTCGCCCTCTAATCGAGGTCCACAGAGGATTGTAATAATAATAAAGTATCGAAAATCACAAATGACATCATATTCGTAATCACTGACCTTCTAATTTATCTGAATATGGATAAAGACCTGTGAACTCCTTTGTGATTGTTTATTTGATCTTTCTCTCTATAAAAGACTTTTATTTTTTACTATGATTTCAGTTTTGTGCTTTTCTTTTGAAATAAGATTACCTTCTGGTTAACAAATTGTGTGCATTTCATGACTACATTTCTGTTCTGGTCCTTTTCAAAAATGTTTCTCTCCAGAACACATTCAGATTGCAGGTGATACTGACTCAGTTGTTTGTTTGATTATTCAAATTAATTTTGCAAATGATTTCAATCTGATGTGACTGTGTACTGAAATTCAGCAAAGTTAATAAGAATTCAGCCATAAAGCAGATGTAAGTTCAGGATAGCTTGTGCTCAGAGATGCTTTGAGTAGAATCACCGCTGCTGGATGTGTACGGAGAAGTCCGTGAAGACAAGAGAAGAGCGACTTATATGAGGGAGTGTTTCAGAAAACAAAGAGCAATCGGGTTCTGTTGTCAGGCTTTCTTTCATTTTTGCATTTCACATTTGCTTAAAAAGACTAACTCTTTGTCAAAAGACCGAAAAAGAAATTTGTATTTAACAGCAGTATAAGCAAGCCATTTCCTAGTTATTTAAGTCATATTAAATGTTTGCCTATATATTAGTACATAGTCTATGTGAGGGTCTTATAGCCCCCAGGTGTTGAATTGAATGGGTATATTTCTTGTCCCTCTGACTACAGATTAGTCTCAGTTAGTGACCTGCCTCACTGTGTGTAAGGCATGGAGGGCTCACGGTTTTAAACCGGGCCTTATGTGCTCAACAGCATGAAAGTTAACGAGCTCTGTTGAACTTGTAGTGCTGTACGTTTAGACCGCACTGAAGGCGAAGTAAAGCATCTTTAAGTTGGGAAACAACTGAAGTTTGACAAGAAAAGCTAAGTTTAGAGAAGAGACTTTTTTTCTCCTATTTTTTTAGCCTTTTATCCTATTTTAATTTTAAAATGTATTGTGGAGCACGTGACTGCTCACGTTTTCATTTCCTGCCCTTAAACTTTCTATCTGTTATCTGTACATCTTTCTCTACTCTTCTATTTGCTTTTGTACTGTATTAGTTTTACTTATTTTATTGTCTTACTGTGTTTTTTATTTTTCTATTCTTTATTGTGTAAAGCACTTTGAGCTACATTTTTTTGTATGAAAATGTGCTATATAAATAAAGGTTGTTCTTGTTGTTGTTGTGTGTAATAACCTTTTTTCTTTATTCCTGTGTGGACTGTTTAGTTTGAATTTTCACAAAACCTTTTAAAACAAACTTTTGGACTGAGAGGTTCCTTTCAGCATGCGTTTGACCTGTGCTTCATCCTGCCTTACTCACCAACAGCTACACAAGTATAACAATAATATTAATTAATTTTATTTATATACCGCCTTTCCCATTCTCAAAGTGCTTATTTTGCTTATTTTTATTTAACCTGCCATCCTAATAGGTTGATTACAGTGATGGTGACAACATAATCATAATCTTACCATGCAGCCCCATAAACATATTTATTAACATTCAGTTCCTGAAATAAAAGAACTGTTTTCATATAATTACAAAATAAAATGATATGAAACTATAATGATCTGTTTAACATTATCCTCAACTCCTGTGTAAGTTTAAGTTTATTTTTCTCTTGTCCCTTTCAAAATCACCTTAACTTATCTTACTTTTACTTTACTTTTACTTTATATTATAGTATTATACTTCATAGACCACAGGAGTTTCAAGAAATATTAATGTATTCATTATCTGTAAATTGAGTGGCATTTAGAATTTTTATTGTAGATAGATAGATGGAGAGTGGCACGGTGGTGCGGTGGGTAGCTCTGCTGCCTCGCAGTTAGAAGTTCCGGGTTTGCTTCCTGGGTCCTCCCTGTGTGGAGTTTGCATGTTCTGCGTGGGTTTCCGCCGGGTGCTCCAAAGACATGCAGGTTAGGTGCATTAGGATTGGCGATCCTAAATTTTTCCTAGTGTGTGCTTGGTGTGTGTGTGTGTGCCCTGCGGTGGGCTGGCACCCTGCCTGGGGTTTGTTTCCTGCCTTGTGCCCTGTGTTGGCTGGGATTGGCTCTAGCAGACCCACATGACCCTGTAGATAGATAGATAGATAGATAGATAGATAGATAGATAGATAGATAGATAGATAGATAGATAGATAGATATGAAGGCACTATATAATAGATAGGTAGATATGAAGGCACTATATAATAGATAGATAGATATGAAAGGCACTATATAATTGATAGATAGATAGATGTTAAAGTCACTATATAATAGATAGATAGATAGATAGATAGATAGATAGATAGATAGATAGATATGAAGGCACTATATAATAGATACATATGAAAGGCACTATATAACTGATAGATAGATAGACAGACAGACAATGGTCTGAACACACACCAGAATGATTAAAAAGAAAGAAAATTTAAAAAGAAACAAACTCCTGACTTGACAGTCCCAAAACAAATGCCCTGTGTTGGCTGGGATTGGCTCTAGCAGAAAGTTTCTTCTAGCAGACCCACATGACCCTGTAGATAGATAGATAGATAGATAGATAGATAGATAGATAGATAGATAGATAGATAGATAGATAGATAGATATGAAAGCACTATATAATAGATAGGTAGATAGATAGATAGATAGATAGATAGATAGATGTGAAAGGCACTATATAACAGATAGATAGATAGATAGATAGATAGATAGATAGATAGATAGATAGATAGATATGAAGGCACTATATATTAGATAGATAGATAGATAGATAGATAGATAGATAGATGTTAAAGTCACTATATAATAGATAGATAGATAGATAGATAGATAGATAGATAGATAGATAGATAGATATGAAGGCACTATATAATAGATACATATGAAAGGCACTATATAACTGATAGATAGATAGACAGACAGACAATGGTCTGAACACACACCAGAATGATTAAAAAGAAAGAAAATTTAAAAAGAAAACTCCTGACTTGACAGTCCCAAAACAAATGCCCTGTGTTGGCTGGGATTGGCTCTAGCAGAAAGTTTCTTCTAGCAGACCCACATGACCCTGTAGATAGATAGATAGATAGATAGATAGATAGATAGATAGATAGATAGATAGATAGATAGTTAGATAGATAGATATGAAAGGCACTATATAATTGATAGATAGATAGATAGATAGATAGATAGATAGATAGATAGATATGAAAGGCACTATATAATTGATAGATAGATAGATAGATAGATAGATAGATAGATAGATAGATAGATAGATAGATAGATAGATAGATATGAAGGCACTATATAATAGATAGGTAGATATGAAGGCACTATATAATAGATAGATAGATAGATAGATAGATAGATAGATAGATAGATAGATATGAAGGCACTATATAATAGATACATATGAAAGGCACTATATAATTGATAGATAGATAGACAGACAGACAATGGTCTAAACACACACCAGAATGATTAAAAAGAAAGAAAATTTAAAAAGAAACAAACTCCTGACTTGACAGTCCCAGTACAAATGAGACTTTATGCAGGTGTATTGCTGTTGGTATAGAGGAGCCCCTGTAGCTTTTGCTGATTGTTTCATTGTCTGAGAGTCCTCAGTGTTGGTGTGTCAGAGAGAGGATGTGTAGCATTGTTCGTGTTGGCACTCAATTTTGTTTCAATTGTCTCCTTTCCAATGATTTCCAGGGGGTCCAGAGGGCGTCCCATAACCGAGCCTGTACTTTTAATTATCCTGTTAATTTGGTGGGCCTCTCTTGAAGTGATGTTACCAGCTAAGCACACCACAATATAGAAAATCTCACTGACCATCACAGAGTTGTAGAAGATGTGCAGGATGTCACTATTCTCATTAAAGGAATGGCATATTGCAAAAGAAAACAAAGCCTGCTCTTCCGTTTCTTCTACAGTTCCTCTGGATTCCAAGACCAGCCTAATCTGTCATTGATGTGAACCCCCAAGTACTTGTAGGAGTGGACCACCTCTCCCCCGTCTCCCTGAATAGTGGCTGGACATGGAGGCTGTTTGGTGTGGTGCAAGTCAGTCAGCAGTCCTTTGGTTTTTCTGAGGTTGCAGACAATTCCCTTTGCTCCAAAGTTCTCCCCCTGACTGGTCTCCTCTGCCTCATCCCCCCTTATCGACACACCCCATAAGTGCAGAATCATCTGAGTGCAGAATCATCTGAGAATTTCTGCAAGTGACCTGACCTGCTGTTAAATTTATAATCAGAGTTGTACAGACTGAAGAGTAAAGCAGACAGGCCCGTTCCAGCTCCAGTGTTGCTCACACCCCTATCAGAGACACAGTCCTTGAGTCTCACAACCTGTGGTCTGCTTGACAGATAGTCCATTATGCAGGAAAATATTTACATGAAATTTGTAAAAGTAATGAGGAAGAATTTCTAGCAGCTTCAATATTACTCGGGTGTTATACCGTGTGAGCCATTATGAATGTAGTGAGAAGTCAAGCAAAAAAACTCTTTTATTGGCTAACTAAAAAGATTATAATATGCAAGCTTTCGAGGCAACTCAGGCCACTTCTTCAGGCAAGATGTCCATCCATCCATTATCCAGCCCGCTATATCCTAACACAGGGTCATAGGGGTCTGCTGGAGCCAATCCCAGCCAACACAGGGCATAAGGAAGGAACAAATCCATGGGCAGGGCACACACACCCACACACCAAGCACACACTAGGGACAATTTAGGATCGCCAATGCACCTAACCTGCATGTCTTTGGACTGTGTGAGGAAACCCATGCAGGCACGGGGAGAACATGCAAACTCCATGCGGGGAGGACCCGGGAAGCAAACCCAGGACTCCTTACTGCGAGGCAGCAGTGCTACGTCAACTTTCACACTTTCGAGTCACTGCTGTCTTGTCCAGATCAGATGCTCTCCTCGTGTCCAGTGCTCCCTGGATGGACTCTCGCTTTGTGTAGGCCTTTCCTGGACAATCAGAACAATAAAGTGTGTTAACTGGGTGATTGGACTTATAGATGGAAAGTAATCGAAAGTGAACGGCTTGTACCTTTTTACTTCAGAACTTTAAACATGTGTTGATTAACAACACAATCGATTTATTCATTTGAGATTCTTGTGTGTACTGTAGAATCAATGAACAGAAAAGCTGGACATAATATAAGCTCAGCTGCATATTGTCGCCATATCGTATAGGTTCATCAACGCTAGCTAATTTTGTGCTGCTTATTTCTGATGCAGAGGGTTTAGAATTGTACTGGAACGCTCGGAATTAGGAAGATATAGGATTGTGCCTGCTTTCTTCATCAAACAAATGGATGGAGTGCACAAATGAGGGAATTTAATAAACTTTGAATTTTGCCTCCCTCTGCTGTGCCACCCTAAACCTCTCCATGTAAGACAAATAAATTGAAAAACGCCAAGTATCTTCTTTGTTCGTATTAGAAAATTTGCATTCTGTTCAGGTTTTATTAATGAGATGAAAATGAAGGTTTCCACTTTTAATGCCACATTTTCATGCTTGCCACGCTTCATGAATCCTAGTGAATAAACACTGGTATCAATAGTTAGCCAGAAAGTACTGCCATAAAGGCTGCCATGAAATTTGTTTATCTAGCTGCAGTATATTGTATACAGCTGGGAATATAAAATACTGATGCAAGAACAGTTGGGTTTGTAATTAAGCCTTTCTGCAGATGCTTTCGAAGCAATTCATTACCATAAAACTCTTTATGGCAATATCTCATTAATTATATTAAAAAGTTATCATTATAAAGGATATTAAAAGCCTAAACTTTTCAGGAACCCTGAAGTACTTTACAGCTGGTCATAATTATGAATTCTCATTAGCCGACATTTCATGTGAAATCCTTTAATTGCCCCATTACTGAAGTGAATCGAAAAAATTGTTTAAAATACACTTGATTTTCTTTTTTTTTTTTTTCGAACGCAAATATCATTAAAAGTAACACTGTCCTATAAAATTACTGCTGAAGTATGCAAATATTTAAAACACATCACTTTGATTTCTTAATGTTTTTAGTTTTTGATGTTTTTTTTTCCGATTATTTTTGTTAATTGTGTTAATCATTATTTGTAGTGTAAGTACTTGTAGCAAACGGAGCCAGCAGGTAGGCAATTACTGAGAAAGTACAATACACAAACGATAACACTCTTCATTTATATTTTAGTTTCGTTCTCAATGTGTCCTTGTTATTTTTAATTCTAGCAGAAGCAACGATCAATCAATGAATCAATCAACATTTATTTATATAGCACATATTCATACAAAAAAATGTAGCTCAAAGTGCTTTACAAAATGAATAGAAAAATAGAAGACACAATAAAAAATAAACATAAGTCAACATTAATTAACATAGAATAAGTAAGGTCCGATGGCCAGGGTGGACAGAAAAAAAAAAAACTCCAAAAGCTGGAGAAAAAAATAAAATCTGTAGGGATTCCAGACCAAGAGACCGCCCAGTCCCCTCTGGGCAATCTACCTAACATAAGTCAAACAGTCCTCTTTGTATTTAGGGTTTTCATGGAAGGACCTGATGATGATGGTCACGTAGACTTCTGGCTTTCAGTCCATCAATGTTGGTGCATCATGATGCTAGGTGTAGATGGAGGTGGCGCAGGCCACCACCACAAAGAAACCGGAAAAAGAAACAGAAGAGAGAGTAGGGGTCAGTGCGGATTTTGGAGCCACTATGAATAGTTATTATGAAGAATTGAACATACAGAGTATCAGGATTAAGTTAAAGTGAAGTTATAAAAAGGCCATGTTAAAGTAATGTGTTTTCAGCAGTGTTTTAAAGTGCTCTACTGTATTTGCCTGGCGAATTCCTATTGGCAGACTATTCCAGATTTTAGGTGCATAACAGCAGAAGGCCGCCTCACCACTTCTTTTAAGTTTAGCTTTTGGAATTATAAGGAGACACTCATTTGAAGATCTAAGGTTACGATTTGGAATATAACGTGTCAGGCATTCCGATATATAAGATGGAGCGAGATTATTTAATGTTTTATAAACCATAAGCAGAATTTTAAAGTCAATCCTGAATGACACAGGTAACCAGTGTAGTGACATCAAAACTGGAGTAATGTGTTCGGATTTTCTTTTCCCAGTTAGGATTCTGGCAGCTGCATTCTGCACTCGTTGCAAGTGATTGATGTCTTTTTTGGGTAGTCCTGAGAGGAGTGCGTTACAGTAATCTAGTCGACTGAAAACAAACACGTGAATTAATTTCTCCGCATCTTTCAATGATATAAGAGGTCTAACTTTAGCTATGTTTCTTAAGTGAAAAAATGCTGTCCTAGTGGTCTGATGAATATGCGATTTAAAATTCAGATTACAGTCAACGGTTACCCCAAAATTTTTTACTTCCGTCTTAACTTTTAACCCTAGTGCATCAAGTTTATTTCTGATAACCTCACTGAATCCATTATTGCCACTTACTAAAATTTCAGTTTTCTCTTTATTTACGATGTTTCACATTTCTTTAAAATCATCCATCCATCCATAATCCAACCTGCTATATCCTAACTACAGGGTCATGGGGGTCTGCTGGAGCCAATCCCAACGAACACAGGGCACAAGGCAGGAAAAAAACCCCGGGCAGGGCGCCAGCCCACCACATGGCGCGCATGCACACACACACACACTAGGGACAATTTAGGATCACCAATGCACCTAACAGGCATGTCTTTGGGCTATGGGAAGAAACCCACGCAGACAAGGGGAGAACATGCAAACTCCACCATGCCGCCCTATATAGTATATACACTCACCTAAAGGATTATTAGGAACACCATACTAATACGGTGTTTGACCCCCTTTCGCCTTCAGAACTGCCTTAATTCTACGTGGCATTGATTCAACAAGGTGCTGAAAGCATTCTTTAGAAATGTTGGCCCTTATTGATAGGATAGCATCTTGCAGTTGATGGAGATTTGTGGGATGCACATCCAGGGCACGAAGCTCCGTTCCACCACATCCCAAAGATGCTCTATTGGGTTGAGATCTGGTGACTGTGGGGCCATTTTAGTACAGTGAACTCATTGTCATGTTCAAGAAACCAATTTGAAATGATTCGAGCTTTGTGACATGGTGCATTATCCTGCTGGAAGTAGCCATCAGAGGATGGGTACATGGTGGTCATGAAGGAATAGACATGGTCAGAAACAATGCTCAGGTAGCCTGTGGCATTTAAACGATGTCCAATTGGCACTAAGGGGCCTAAAGTGTGCCAAGAAAACATCCCCCACACCATTACACCACCACCACCAGCCTGCACAGTGGTAACAAGGCATGATGGATCCATGTTCTCATTCTGTTTACGCCAAATTCTGACTCTACCATTTAAATGTCTCAACAGAAATCGAGACTCATCAGACCAGGCAACATTTTTCCAGTCTTCAACTGTCCAATTTTGGTGAGCTCGTACAAATTGTAGCCTCTTTTTCCTATTTGTAGTGGAGATGAGTGGTACCCGGTGGGGTCTTCTGCTGTTGTAGCCCATCCGCCTCAAGGTTGTGTGTTGTGGCTTCACAAATGCTTTGCTGCATACCTCGGTTGTAACGAGTGGTTATTTCAGTCAAAGTTGCTCTTCTATCAGCTTGAATCAGTCGGCCCATTCTCCTCTGACCTCTAGCATCAACAAGGCATTTTCGCCCACAGGACTGCTGCATACTGGATGTTTTTCCCTTTTCACACCATTCTTTGTAAACCCTAGAAATGGTTGTGTGTGAAAATCCCAGTAACTGAGCAGATTGTGAAATACTCAGACCGGCCCGTCTGGCACCAACAACCATGCCACGCTCAAAATTGCTTAAATCACCTTTCTTTGCCATTCTGACATTCAGTTTGGAGTTCAGGAGATTGTCTTGACCAGGACCACACCCCTAAATGCATTGAAGCAACTGCCATGTGATTGGTTGATTAGATAATTGCATTAATGAGAAATTGAACAGGTGTTCCTAATAATCCTTTAGGTTAGTGTATATATATATATATATATATGTATATATATATATATATGTGTGTGTGTATGTGATATATATATATATATATATGTATACAGTATGTATATAGTAACAAAAGGTGCTATATGGGTACCTGACCCGACACAGATGAACACGGAGGCACGTGTAAAATAAAAAAATGTAATTTTTCTTCACCTGTGGGGCACATCTTCCCCATAATCCCAACAGGCACAACACAGTACCGGGCAGGGCGCCAGCCCACCGCAGGGCACGCACACACACCCACACACTAAGAACACACTAGGAACAATTTAGGATCGCCAATGCACTTAACCTGCATGTCTTTGGGCTGTGGGAGGAACCCGATGCAGTCACGGGGGGAACATGCAAGCTCCACGCAGGGAGGACCCAGGAAGCTAACATGGGTCTCCTAACTGCGAAGCAGCACCGCTACCACTGCATCACCGTGCCGCCCCTTTAAAATCATATTCTACAAATTTTTTTTTTTTAATTTTAGCAATAGCAATGGTGTTTCACATAAGAACATACGACATTTGACAAATGAGAGGAGACCATTCAGTCCATCAAGCTCGTTTGTTTAGCTAATAGCTCGGCCGTCCCAATGTCTCTTCCAGATTCTTCTTAAATGTTGTCCAGGTTCCTGCTTTAACTACACATCTCAATAGTTTGATCCAGAGTAAAGAAGTAAAGAAGTGCTTTCTGGCCTCTCCTTAATATCCACTGTTGTCCTCAAGTACATGATTTATAAATCAAAAAAAGCCAGAGAAAGGTTTTGGGCAGACACCCGTATATTATTCCCTGCCTGCAAAATGGTTTAAAGGTTTGTAGTGATGTGTACAGATTGGAGTCCAGAACAGAACTGAGGAGATGGAGGGAAGGTGGCGACTTTGAAGGCCAGTATAGGAAGTGACATCAAAGGGGTAGGAACCGGAAGGGCCTTCATCCATAGGCTCGCACCCGGAAGTGACATCAAGGGGGCAGATCCAGGAATGACGTCATCAGAGCCAGGTGGAATTTCCCGTGAATGGTCTACAAAAAAGCAAGAAAAAGAGTCAGTGCATTCTGCTACCTCCCGGTCTGACTCGGAATTATTCTCATTCAAGCCCTTTAGCTGCCTCCCATGCACACGTGTTTGACAACAGTTAAGTTGAAAGAATGTTGTTGGATCAACTTGCTCAATGTCATGACAACTCAAAGCTGCAATTGCTGAAAACGTGTTTTCTCTTTGTCGTTATTGGATATTGAGTGTAGATTGATGGGCAAAAATGGCAAATGTATACATTTTAAGTGAAAAATGGAATATAAACTGCCCAAATACAGCTGTGCAAAGCTTGTAGAGGCTTACCCAAGAAGATTTGAAGCTGCAATTGCTGCCAAATGGGACTTCTACAAAGTACTGAACTTTGTGTCTGAATACTTCTATGAATGTGAGATTTCAGTTTTAGATTTATATTGTGATGTGGTACTCCCTGTCTTGTACTCCAAAACACGAGGCTAAGTCTCAATCCTTTAGCAAAACAAACTTTATTCAGATGGAAACAGGAACAGTACAGCTATTTATTATAGCGGGATCTACCACTCTCTTATACACAGACACGGCATTCAGGCAGAGTTGGGGCCAAGCAATACTGTTCCCTGCATTTATAATGTTCTTTGCATCACCCATCGACGACAAGGTAAAGTTAGACCTATTATATCTTTGAAAGATGCTGAGAAATGAGTTCACGCTTTTGTTTTCAGTCGACTAGATTACTGTAACTCACTTCTCTCAGGACTACCCAAAAAAGACATCAATCGATTGCAATGAGTGCAGAATGCAGCTGCTAGAATCCTAACTGGGAAAAGAAAATCTGAGCACATCTCTCCAGTTTTGATGTCACTACACTGGTTACCTGTGTCATTCAGGATTGACTTTGAAACACAAAGCCTTAAATAATCTCGCTCCATCTTATATTGCGGAGTGTCTAACATCTTATATTCCAAATCGTAACCTTAGATCTTCAAATTAGTGTCTGCTTAGAATTCTAAGAACAAAACTTAAAAGAAGTGGTGAGGCGGCCTTCTGCTGCTATGCGCCTAAAATCTGGAATAGCTGACCATTAAAAATTCGCCAGGCTAATACAGGGGAGCTCTTTAAAAAAACTGCTGAAAACACATTACTTTAACATGGCTTTCTCATACCGTCATATGACACCTGCGCCACCACCACTTAATCAAAGCACCGTGATGTTCCTACTTTGATGAATTAAAGGCCAGAAGTCCACATGGCCGTCATCATCAAGTCCTTCCATGAGAACCCTGAATACAATGAGGACTGATCATTTATGTTAGGTAGAATGCCCAGGGGGGGCTGGGTGGTCTCATGGTCTGGAACCCCTGCAGATTTTATTTTTTTCTCCGGCTGTCTGGAGTTTTTTTTTTTTTTCTGTCCTCCCTGGCCATCGGACCTTACTTTTATTGTATGTTAATGTGTTTAGTCTTATTTTAATTCTTACTTGTCTTTTTTTTCTCTTTTTCTTCATCATGTAAAGCACTTTGAACTACTTTATTTGTATGAAAATGTGCTATCTAAATAAATGTTGTTGTTATATTGTGACCGCGTTCAGCTCAGATTTGCTTTTGTGGTGAGTTACTACCGCGCTGGGAGCCTGCAGTTGCTCTGGCAACAAGGAAGCTGTCTTCCACAGACGCGGCGATCACACTTTGGGACGCTCTTCAGCTTGTCGTCCCGTTGGGGGGAAACACCAAAAGAGTTTAGAAACCTTAAAATATATTTCCAACCCTTTCTGAAAACATGCTTTCACTTTGTCATTATTGGTTACTGAGTGTAGATTGATGGGCCAAAATGGTAAATTTATCCATTTAAAGTTAATTTTAGGAGAAGCAATGGTGTTTCACATAAGAACATAAGAAATTTGACAAATGAGAGGAGACCATTCAGTCCATCAAGCTTGTCTGATTAGCTAATAGCTAATCTGTCCCAATGCCTCATCCAGATTCTTCTTAAATGTTGTCCAGGTTTCTGCTTTAACTACACATCTCAATAGTTTGATCCAGAGTAAAGAAGTAAAGAAGTGCTTCCTGGCCTCTCCTTAATTTCCACTGGTGTCCTCAAGTACATGATTCACAAATCAAAAAAAGCCACAGAAAGGTTTGGGGCAGCCACCGGTATATAAAAATGGTAAATTTATCCATTTAAATATAAGTCTAGAGATAATGAAGGGGTGTGAATACTTCCTGAATCCTATTGATATTGGGAGAATACTCAACTCTTTGAGACCCTCCCTAATGGGACAACACACAGAAGTGGGATTGTCTCTTTTGAGAAGCTCCTCATGCAGAAGTGCGACTGCCACATCTGTTGAAGGTTGCATGTCTGTCGCCGAGGCAATCACAGATTGGCAGTGCCACAGAAATAACTAGAAGCTGACCGCTGCCACATGCAAAGCAGCGGTCGCCTCATGGGTGTGATGCAGAGAACATTATAACTTGGCCATTGGTCTGGCCGCAGTCCTGCCTGTTTGCTGTGTCTTTGTATAGTAGAATGGTAGATCCCGCTACAATAAATAACTGTGCTGTTCCTGTTTTGAATTGAATAAAGCTGGTTTTGCTAAAGTCCTGAGACTCAGCCTCGTCTTAGGGGTGCAAGACACCAACTCACGCGTCACAACATAGATACTGATCAATGTAAACCACAATGTCCGAAAGTATCCAGACCCCAGCAAACCCAACATTTCTTCATAATTCAAGGATATTAAAAAGGTTGGTTTCCCCATAGCAGCCTCTGTTGTTCTGTGAAGGCTTTCCGCTCGATTCTGGAGCTTTGCTGCAGCGATTAAATTCCGTTCAGCAACAACAGCATTCCTAAAGTCGGGGACTGATGTGGGGCAATGACGTGCTGAAACAGAAAATGACATTCCCCAAACTGTTTCCACAAAGTAGGAAGCCCAGAACTATCTGGAATGTCATTGTATTCATCAGCATTAAGTTTTGACATCCCTTGGGGGGGGGTCCTAGCCTGAGATATGGAAAACAGCCCCAGACCTTTATCCTCCATCCTCCTCCATCACACTTTACAGTTGGCATTACACACTGAAGGGGAAAGCATGCTCCAGGCATTTGCCAAACCCAGACTCGTCCATCAGATGACCAGACAGTGATTCATCACTCTGGAGGACGTGTTTCCACTGCTTCAGTCTCCAATGGCAGTGAGCTTTATACCACTCCAGCTGACCCTTGGCATTGCTCGTGGCGATCAAAGAGGTGTGTGCAGTGTCTCAGCCATTGAAGGGTATGTTGTTTAGCTTCCAATTTGTTAGGAAGTCTGCAATGATTTGTCTATTTTTTACATGCTGCATACTTCCAATCAAATGAAACTAAAATGCTCTTAAAGCATTGAATTAACACGAGATTCTTCAGAATTACATCTGATATGCCAATTAATTTTCACTTCAGTAAACCCATGACAATTTGGTATTTTTTTAGATAATGCTTAAAATGTATTACTTGTATAACAGACCCATTCACACAAGTCTGTAACTCGGAAGTTTTCCCATGGTTCCTAGCTCTCTGTCTGCTGGTCATATCTTTCTATATCTAACTAGCCGAAGCCCGCCGTAGCATACGACGGTGTAAGAATAGGAACGGAAAACGGTGAGAAAGGAATTCAGTATAACAAAGGCTTAGGAAACCACCGTCGCAGTATAACGAAAATAGCAAGGAGCGAAACCAATGCCAATGGTCGAGAGAATACCTTCCTGTAGCAGGCTATGGAAAACATAGACATATATAGATTGACGCTGCATTCACTGTGTTGCCCAGTCGACATGATAAGTCAGCGTGTCCGCCCTATTGCGAGTGGTAAAAGTGTCATTTAAACTAATACAGGTAGATGTGGAAATTGGGTTTTCTGATGAAAAAACAACGTTTTAAACAGCATCGTTTACATACAACAGATTTTGGCGAATCGTTTACATGCAATTATTTATATCCATTTATACACTAAATGTGTGCATATCCCATGGTCTTAGAGTTGGTGGGCGGGGCTCTCTGTCTTGCTTGCCCTTAGTTAGAGTTGGTGGGCGGGGCTCTGTGAGTTGGCGATCGTGGCACTCTGTCTTGCGTGCGGTGTAAAGTCAACGTGGCTCAGAGGTGCATGTGGACTTTTGCACAGATGAAAGCGACTGAAGCTGTGTTTGGTAAGTTGTTGCGTGCCTCGAGAGCGACGCTGGACTCTGGAGGATGGTTACAGTTGGCATGCGTGGCTCTGTCGTGCGTATCCCATGACGCAGTAGGAGGGTTAGAGTTGGAGGGTGGGGCTCTGTCTTGCTTGTGCTCACTGTCTTGCGTGCCCTCAGTGTCTTGCTAGATCCAGAAGAGCAGCGACTGCACTCTGAGGCTCTCCCGAACCATTGAGCTTCTCACCACCATCATGGAATATCAGTCCAGCCATCCTGTGAAGAAATCTCTTTTCTGCCACTTGTACTTGCGTCTCATTCTTTGGGTCAGTACCGACAGCTTATGACCATAGATGACAACAGAGATGTTGATCAACCAGTAAACTGAGAGTTTCGTCTTCAGACTCAGATCCCTCTTCTCCACTATGGAATGGTACAGCGCCACTGCCACTACAATCCACTTATTGATCTCACGTTCTGTTTTTCCATCCCTTATGAATGGAAGATCTTGAGATGCTTGAACTCCTCGACTAAGGAGAGTTGTTGACCCCCTCACCTGGAGAAAGCAATACAGGAGGAACAAAGCGGATTCTATCTCAGCTGGGAAACAGCAGACCAGCTCTTCTCCCTGGCACGGTTACTGGCGGGTGCAACAGATATATGATAGCCCAGTCTACATATGTTTTATAGATACGGAAAAAGACCATGTCCCTTGGCATGTGTTGTCGGCGGTGCTGCAGGAATATGGCACATCTCTGCTCTTATGTGATATTCTTTTCCTATATGAGTGGAATGAGAACCATGTCTGAATACTTGGCATTAAGTTGAATTTGTTCAGTGAGTGTGATGAGCTCCATCATTGCTGTACCCTTTTTCCACTCCTGTTTGTGATTTTCATGGACAAGATACCAAGGTACACCTGAAGATGTGAGGGTGCCAGTTGGTGAGGCTAGAGGTAGCCTTGTTGCTTTATACCAATAATGTTGTCCTCTTTGCCTCATCTGACTGTGACTTTTGCCATGCACTCCAACGAATAGATTACTGTAACACACTCCTCTCAGCATGACCCAAAAAAGACATCAATCGGATACAATGAGTGCAGAATGGAGCTGCCAGAATCCTAAACAGGAAAAGAAACTCCGTGCACATCACACCAGTTCTGATGTCACTACACTGGTTACCTGTGCCATTTAGAATTGACTTTAAAATACTGCTTATGGGGTGGCACGGTGGCACAGTGGGTAGAGCTGCTGCCTCGCAGTTAGGAGACCCGGGTTCGCTGCCCGGGTCCTCCCTGCGTGGAGTTTGCATGTTCTCCCCGTGTCTGCGTGGATTTCCTCTGGGTACTCCAGTTTCCTCCCACAATCCAAAGACATGCAGGTTAGGTGCACTGGTGATCCTAAATTGTTCCTTGTGTGTGTCCTGTGGTGGGTTGGTGCACTGCCTGGGATTGGTTTCCTGCCCTGTGTTGACTGGGATTGGCTCAAGCTGACCCCTGTGACCCTATAGTTAGGATATAACGGGTTGGATAATGGATTGATACTGCTTATGGTTTACAAAGCCTTTCAGCTCTGACATCCTATTACTAGTACATATATATGCAGCCATTTTTGTAAAGCGCAGGCACGTTTGCAGCCATTGGAACCGGGCGTGCTACTATTAGCACAGCCTAGAGAGACTGGCATACAAAACACGGAAGTAAAAATGGACGTTTCTGGACTCTGCGCACCACTTTCAATTTTATTTTCTCAAGAAGATTGAAGTATTTGGCAGCTATTGAATAATAATAGTGATTATTTTTTTGTTTTTTCAATTTTGAGCTTCCTAGACAACCCAAAGGTAGAATATCTCACAAAATAATTTTTCCCATAAAAACAGAAAATCCAGGGCTGAAAGGGTTAAATGATCTCACTCCATCCTATATTTCAGAATGCCTCTCACCTTACACTCCAAATTGTAACCTTAGATCTTCAAATGAGTGTCTGCTTATAAAAGAAGTGGTGAGGCGGCCTTGTGCTGTTATGCACCTAAAATCTGGAACAGCTTACCAGGCTAATACAGTGGAGCACTTTAAAAAACTGCTAAAAACTCCCTATTTTAACATGGCTTTCTCATAGTTTCATTTTAGTGTAACTCTGATATTATGTATATGCATTGAATTATCATTTTCATCAAGTCTCCACGATCCGTACTAACCCCTACTTTCTCTGCTGTTCTTTTTCTGGTTTTCTGATCACAGATCAGCACCTGATAAGGGAACAGTGATGTCCCTACTTTGATGGATTGATGGCCAGAGGTCCACATGACTATCATCATCATCAAATTCTTCCATGTGAAGCCCGAAAACAATGAGGACTAATTGATATCATTTATGCTAGGGGGGCTGGGTGGTCTCACGGCCTTGGAACCCCTGCAGATTTTGTTATTTTCTCCAGCCCTCTGGGGATTTTGTTTTTTTTTTCTTTCCTTCTGGCCATTGGACCTTACTTTATTCTATATTACTTATCATTGACTAACCTTATTTTTATATTTTTCTTTCTTCATCTTGTAAAGTACTTTGAGCTACATCATTTTTATGAAAACATAATATAGAAATAAATGTTGTGGTTCTCTGCCAAGTTTGAAATGGCTGGGATGAGGATCAGTACCTCCAAGCCGGAGATCATTATCCTCTCACAGAAAAGAGTGGAGTGTTCTCTTCAGGTGAGAGGGGGAACAACTGCCCTTAGTGGAGGAGTTCAAGTTTCTCGGGATCTTCTTCAATATCTAATAATATTTTTTGAATTATGCTATATCGGGATGCACTAAATCTTTAACGGAATACCCAAAAATGATATTTTGTTTTAATTGGAAACACTTTAGTTTAGGTACTGAAAAAATGGCTCCATTGCTTATATTATGGTATTCAACAAGGCCTTCACAAAGGCTCCTTTTGGCCTTATTAACATTTACTGTACAAAGCATCAGTTGTGATGGAAACTGGGCCATCAGTGAGCCCCAAACCCCAAACACGAACACACAAAGAGTCCTGGGTTCAAATAATGGAAGGGTTATTAACCAAAATTACAGGTTCTCTCCTCCCACAATACTCTCTCTTTTCTCACCATCACACTGCCATCCTCTGGCCAAGTTTTGCCTCACGTCCTCCCAGTTCCAACTAGGCTGGATAAAGGAGTCTGGTCCCTTTTATTAAGTACCCGGGAGTACTTCCAGTATCAGGGCTACTGCCCAATGGAATCACTTCTGGGACATACAGAAGTATCATTTATTAAGGAGTGCAACTCCCCCTTGCGGCACCCACGGACTCCAGCATGCCCTTCTGGTTCCGTACTGGGAACCGATATCCAGGGCTGCTTCCATCTAGCGTCCTGGGGGTGCAACATATCCCATGGGGCTTCTTCTAAAACTGATGGGTTGTCCGTCCATCCCTTCTGGCCATCTCCTTTAGGTCTGGCTCCACCCTCTCTTCTGGTCGGGATGCTCACCCAACCCATGTGGCATTTACACAGTAAAGTGGTCATTCACCTTTGTGCTGTGTGGCATATTGACATGCTAGGAAAATTGGTTGTGATTATGAAGACTTATACTCAAATATGCAATATCAAAAGAGGCAGGTCTCAGGTAAGCCACCTCAGACCATTTCAAATTGAAGGTATTTTAGTAGGCCATTTTGCAGAGACGGATAAACACTTACTGTATTTGATGCCTTATCAAGTGTTATTAAGACCAAAAAACTGTTTGTTACTGTCATGTTACATATTAGTAAATGAGTTATAGATGTATTTTTGCTGTACTTCAACTAAACCATTACCTTGTACTTACCCCATTTATCTGGTAATGACGGCTGAGAAAAATGTTTAGCCACATGTTTTCTGTGGTAGAAATCGACATCTGAATTAAAGAAAGAAACTTATCTTCAACCAGGACAAGTTTGATAAAACCTTGGAGTCAGTAATCAGGCAGGAGAAAAGGTCGTCAGTCTGTGTCACTTATTACTCTTCAGGTAATGCTTGAGCAGGGAGCATTCTTCTACAGCATCCAGCAGAAGCCCATGCAGAAATGGGGAGAACATGCAAACTTAGCTCTGCCAATTCTCTTTCTCTGGAAATGAGGACATTTGGGTAAAAAAAATGAGGACTTTTGGGGACACCTTTCCCTAGGATTCCATAATAGGCCCTTTATACTGTCTTATGGTTTCTTAAAATGATATAAACCTTTAGTAGTAATTTATCACAATAATTATGATATGAAGGCCACAGTCACAGTCACTGGCAAACTAATAACCCATTAAGTATTTTGAATATGTCAAGCCTCTTAAATTAACAGACTTCTTTCCTTCCATTCTTATTTGGAGAGCTTAACTGTTGTAAACTTGTAAAAAATGATCCACATGGTAAATTCACTTCTTGTAAAATAAAAATAATTTTACTCTTTTCAATTTAGTTTATTTGCATTTATCTACATCTACTCTTCATATATAAAATCCTCAGCCTAAAAAGTGCAACGATTTTATGTGATGTTTTTATGTCACGTTTTTTTGTCACGCTTTAAATCGGGTTTATTTTAAAACCTACATATACATTTTTGGTAACATTCTTTTCAGAATTTATCGAACTTTAATGTGATGTTGTTAGATTTTCAGATTCTTATTCCGTTTAAATGATAAACTAAAAAATATCAAGAGCACACGTCCTGCGAGACAAGACTTTGTGCCAAGACATTTAACTACGCCCGGGGCCGGAAATAAAAGACAAAGATCAGATGACAAAGACAGCTGCTGTACAGAGTTTTAAATGTTTGAAGTGCTGTGCGACATGCAGATCACATGGCATTGCAGCAGCAGCAAGCCAGCAGCTGATCGAGCAAAGAGGAGGTAAAAGTAAAACTGTATTTGTTTCCCATTGTATCACCGTTTAAGAGTGGATTTCGGAGGAGTAACTGCATCTCCTTGGGGTGCGTTCAGCCCCCCTCTTCACAACGTGAGTGGCAGAGACGCAAAGTGGGTAGCACATAGTGCAGGCCGGGGGGGGGGAAGGGTTGGCAAGCAAGGGGGAACCCTCTAGTTCTTTAATATTTTTCCACTGAAGCTATTGTTTTCAGTAAATCTGGGTTCTTGGATAGATATGAATAGAAATCTTTACATAGCATGCTACTGAAACTGAATCTTGGGAGCTTTAGGCCCTCAACTGAATCTATTTGACCCTTTCAAAACCAAGGAGACTTGCTGTTCAAGTAGTCTGTGAACTTGCACTTTCTTTTTGGCATAATGGGCATTCCTAAATTTATGTAAATAAAAGAATTATCAAAATATTATTGAAATACTTGAAGAAGTGACTTATTACTTGATCAATTGATAACTAAAAAGGTACTGCATTTACATGACAGAATAAATGTGTGATATATTTTTAATTAACTTTTTTTAAACTTTACAATTATAAATCCATTTTGGAACAACTGGTGGCAACCCCTAATGGAAGCTGCCAAAAGAAGAAGAAGAAGGAGAAGAAGAAGGGTGGTAATAACAATATTTTCCATTAAAATATTACAAAACAGTACTTACTTGAACTTAAAAACAACAGACTGTGCCTGGATGTATGCTGCTGAAAAAAGAATCGAAAATAAGATCTCACATAAAAAACGTGAAATTGTAATTTCGATTTTGAATAAATTCACTTAGTTACGGTGAATTAGGTTTACAAATAATTACGGAAAGGAACAACATTTATACTGAACTATCGATTTGCCAAGAAGATAAAGTTGAATTCAAAAGACAAAGTGAAAAAGCCAAGTTGGACAAACATCGACCATTCTCATCAATATCTGCGTTGTTTACTACAGGAAATGGGAGAAAAGTGTCCGCACTACTTCCGCAAATGCTGATTGGCTCTCAATTTTTACCAATGATAAGCATATGGAGATTTTCAAATTTTAGTTGGCAAAATTCTGGACATTTTAAAAATGTTATAAATTCTTCCTGGAAAGTCCATGGCATGTCATAAAATGAGGACATGTCTGGGAAAATGAGGGCGGTTGGCAACCCTATGCAAACTCCACGAATCCTGGTCTCCTTAATGCAAGGCTGAAGTGCTACCATTGTGCCACCTTCCACAGTAATGTGCGTCTGAACTAATGATCTGCCTCTCTCCCACATTCATTGGTCAAGAGTCCCATCTTCAATTTAAACATTTATCTTTGAAAACATGAGATTACATTTTTTTTGTAACAACAACAACAACATTTATTTCTATAGCACATTTTTATACAAATAACATAGCTCAAAGTGCTTTACATGATGAAGAAAGAGAAAAAAGACAAAGTAAGAATTAAAATAAGACAAAACTCAATAACATAGAATAAAAGTAAGGTCCGATGGCCAGGGAGGACAGAAAAGCAAAAAAAAAAAACTCCAGACGGCTGGAGAGAAAAAATAAAATCTGCAGGGGGTCCAGGCCACAACACCACCCAGCCTCCTCTGGGCAATCTACCTAACATAAATGATTAGTCCTCAATGTATTTAGGGTTCTCATGGAAGGACTTGATGATGATGGTCATGTAGACTTCTGGCTTTTAATCCATCAATGTAGGACATCACGGTGCTTTGATTAGGTGGTGGTGATGCAGGTCGCCACCACAGAAAACCAGGAAAAGAACAGAAGAGAGAGTAGGGGTTAGTATGGATTTTGGAGCCAGCATGAATATTAATGATGATTAATTAAATATACAGAGTATCAGAATTAAACTGAAATGAAGCTATGAGAAAGCCATGTTAAAGTAATGTGTTTTTAGCAGTTTTGGCAGGCTATTTCAGATTTTAGGTGCATAGCAGCAGAAGGCCGCCCGCCTCACCACTTCTTTTAAGTTTTGTTCTTGGAATTCTAAGGAGACACTCATTTGAAGATCTAAGGTTACGATTTGGAATATAAGGTGTCAGACATTCTGATATATAAGATGAAGCGAGATTATTTAAGGCTTTATAAACCATAAGCAGAATTTTAAAGTCAATCCTGAATGACAAAGGTAACCAGTGTAGTGACATTAGAACTGGAGAGATGTGCTCGGATTTTCTTTTCCTAGTTTAGGATTCTAGCAGCTGCATTCTGCACTAGTTGCAAATAATTGATGCCTTTTTTGGGTGGTCCTGAGAGGAGTGCATTACCGTAATCTAGTCGACTGAAAACAAATGCGTGAACTAGTTTCTCAGCATCTATCAATGATATAAAAGGTCTAACTTTTGCTATATTTCTTAAGTGAAAAAATGCTGTCCTAGTGATCTGATTAATATGTGATTTAAAATTCAGGTCAGAGTCAATAGTTACCCCTAAATTCTTTAACTCTGTCTTGACTTTTAATCCTAATGCATCAAGTTCATTTCTAATAACCTCATTAGATCCATAATTGCCAATCACTAAAATTTCTGTTTTCTCTTTATTTAGCCTGAGAAAATTACTATTCATCCATTCAGAAACACAAGTAAGACATTGTGTTAGTGAAACAACAGAGTTGGAGTCATCAGGTGCTATTGATAAATACAGCTGCTTGTCATCAGCATAGCTGTGGTAGTTCACGTTGTGCCCCTAACGGAAGCATGTAAATTGAAAAGAGCAGCGGACCCAGGATTGAGCCTTGTAGAACACCATATTGAATATCATGTGTCTTTGAGTTGTTATTACCACAATTCACATAGAATTTTCTACCTGCCAGGTAGGATTCAAACCAATTTAAGACCCTACCAGAGAAGCCCAGCCATTGACTAAGGTGATTTCTAAAAATATTGTGATCAAACTACAAAGCACATAGGGTCAGTAACACCCATCCATCCATTTTCCAACCTGTTGAATCCAAACACAGGGTCACGGGGGTCTGCTGGAGCCAATCCCAGCCAACACAGGGCACAAGGCAGGAACCAATCCTGGGCAGGGTGCCAACCCACCACAGGACACACACAAACACACCCACACACCAAGCACACACTATGGCCAATATAGAATCGCCAGTCCACCTAACCTGCATGTCTTTGGACTGTGGGAGGAAACCTGAGCACCCGGAGGAAACCCACGCAGACACGGGGAGAACATGCAAACTCCATGCAGGGAGGACCCAGGTTCCCTTACTGCACTGCAGCAGCACTACCACTGCGCCACCGTGCCGCCCGGGTCAGTAACATTTAATAACAAAATAACAAGTAACAGTTAAGTAACAAAATATCGTTTTGGGACGTGGTATTCCTTTAAAGTGTACTTCATTTACAAAACTTTCCAAAATAAGGAAAACCTTTGAAACCTTTGAGTGCAGTACCCTGAGGCGTAGCTTTTTGTCACCTTTTGGGTCCCTTCCAATGGGAAAGGGTCATGCATATTACTAAGCCAGGACTGCCAGCGGCAATTCTGCAAGGGGGAACCCCCCAACATACACAGGATTGGGTCCTGAAGACACTAGGAAGGGCAAGATAGGGTTGCAAGAAAACAAAGTTTAAGAAATACTGCCATGAGATATTCTTTTCTTTCTTTCTTTCTTTCTTTCTTTCTTTCTTTCTTTCTTTCTTTCTAATCCTATCATAAAGGAAACAGTAAAAATCATACTACATTATAATAAAACTTAACAATCTTGTAAAGAAAACAAATGAGACGACACAGCATGGCTTTATACAACACATTCAACATTGCTCCCTTAAGATTTATTACATTTGGAAACATTTATAAATTTAGACTTTTAACTATACAAAACGTAGGTTTTTTTGTTTGCCAAGACCTTTCTACATATCCCATGTAAGAAAGAAAAAAAAAAGACTCAAAAGATTTTTCATTTCTACCCTAAAAACTCCTTTCATAGCTTGTACAAATAAAAGAGGCTGGAAATATAATCTGCTTTTAAAATAAGTAATCATGTTGACGGCAGCCGGCCCAGGAGGAAAACATTCCTCTTTCCAGTTCAACTCGAACTTTCCTCCACTGCTGCAGCAGGATGCTTGTTGTTGACTTTAAAGTTGGTTGAGTGTGTTAAAGGAGATGGCAATGAACTGATGAAAGAACATGAGCTCTGATAATAGCATTAAAGAACTAGTGTTACATGGATGTGCTGTAATGGGTAACACAGTGGAATGACACCAGTTTATTGCAGAGCTCACTCACTAGCAATGAGCCAATTTAAAATCTCCATTTAACTCATCCTGTGGCTTTAAACTGTACCCCAAGACTGTAATACCTGAAAGAAATTAGCCTTTGTATCTTGTGGTACATGGCCAGCTTGCCATCCCGGCCAATCCCCCCAGGCCGCCAGATGGAGCCCTCCCTGCAGTATGGAGGTGCTCCAAAGACCAGCAGGGAGTCCTGGACTATGTAGTTTTTATACACGACCCTGCTGGATACCACAGGGGCCGCAAGAGGGAGCTGCAGAGAGGACCGAAGACTTATTTGTGCCCTATAACCCAGAAGTTCGTCAAAGGAAGAGCGACAGGCTTCCGGGGTGAAGAAAAGAACTTTTTACCTGACCCGTAAGTGATACAGGATCACATGGACTGGGGATTGGGAACACTTCCGGGTCAGGGAATATAAAAAGACTATGGGAGCTCCCAGACAGCGAGCTGAGCTTGGTGGAAGGGTGGCAACGTGTCTGGGAGTGGTGGATTGGTTTATTATTATAAACCAATTATTATAGCGATACAGCCCAAATCTGTCACAATATGTAGAGCAGGGTTGGGTAAACTATGGTCAGCAGGCAGCATTCAGCCCATAGCATGAGTGTGAGCAGCGTGTGAGCTTCTTGAAGAAACATCTCATATGCTGAGTTCTTAATAGTGCTGATCGGCGTGTTTTTTTCACCTGTGACCCTCATTCACTGAATTTCTCAATGAAACTTCACAGTGCCACTGGCTTAGACAAGCTTCCAAGACCCCCCATCTCATGATGCATTGGAAAGCCATCATGACATTGCAGAGCTGTACAGCAAGGTTCGATGGGGGGGGGTGTGTAGCTACACGATCTGTACTACTTGCTCAATTTGTGTTGCAGAAGTTTCACACCTGTGCACTGTAAGCCGACTCCACCTCACGCTTTACGGAGCTGCCCAATCTGCTTTGAGCATGCATGAATAATTTACAGCATATACATGCATGCATGATGTCACTACCTGATCGATACTTCAGCCGGATGTAAAAAGCAAAACCTTGTTGTATTTACATGTGAGATACACATTAGCTGACCATGTGAATATTATGAAAATAAGTCTCTGCTGTGCTTAGACTCATTGTAAATTGTGCCTTCACTGCTGGATTTGGCACCTCGCTATGTAGAGCACATAGGGTAATGACAGGGACAGCGCCCAAAGTATGTGACACTGATCCCTTGCATCACATGTGCCATGTATGTTAGTTAGTTGACGTGACAGGAGCTCAGGAGATGTAGAGAGACATTAAGGACCTCAAGTATTGTGGACTTTAGGTGTAATTTAATCTCAAGAAGACATGTTGGTACAGTGGTTAGCAGTGCTGCCTCACAGATCAGGTCTCAGGAAGGGCCAAGCTTTCCACACCCCACTGCACCTTGGGGGCTCTGTGGTGGAGCTGCTCTAGAAGGCCCGATTCCCTGGTACAGTATGTACTTGGCAGCTGACCCTACTTGGGCAATTAACACCACCTCCATAGTCAGGAAAGCGCAGCAGCATCTACACTTGCTTTGTTGTGGGGTCGTTTTCCAACAAAAGGGGACTGGAAGACTAGAGGGATCTCAGGGAACGCTGAATAAAGAAAAGTACAGAGATATCATTAATGAAAATGAGCTACAGACAATTGTGGATTACAGACTGTGCTAAAGATTCACCTTCCAACAGGGCAATGACCCTAAGTACAAAATAAAGGCAACACAAGGATGGCTTATGGTCAACTCAGGGAATGTTCTTGAGTGGCTCAGCCACAGCCCTGACTTAGACCCAATCAAATTGCTCTATAGACGGTCCACCAACAGTCTCCATCCATACTGACAGATCTTAAAAGGATCTGCAGGGAAGAATGGCAGAAAATCTCCAAATCCAGGTGCCGTAAAGCTCGTCACGTTAGACCCAAGGAGACTCCAGACTGTAATTGCTGCCAAAGGCGCCTCAATGAAGAACCAAATGAATGTGAGATTTTAAAGGTTTTTTTATGTGTTTGTATATAATGGATGAAGTACCTATTGCAATAGCACTGTCTGTCAGTCTGTCTGACTGCATGAAACAACTTGGCCCCCGTGGAGATATTTTATTGAAATATGGCACAAGAAAACTTGTCAAGTTCAGTTTACATTGAGATGTCATACTGTGCAAAGTTTTAAAATTTCAACATATTAAAAGCATTGGAGAATTTGCAAACTTGTGTATCTAAAAACAAATACACATTCTGCGTGATTTCAGGTACAGATTAGATAGAACTTTCTTTTTCCCCAGAAGCTTGTCTTTTTACAGAAGCTCAGATAGGTAGATAGATAGTGTGGTGGTCGGCTGGGGGTTTATGCCCAGCCGGGATGCCTGGAAGGACCGGGAGAGGGATTATACCTCCCCTAGGCCACAAAAGGGGAGTTGCCCTGGTCTGTATGGGAGCCACAGGAACTGAGCATGGAAGCTCAACCCTACTGGGGCCCGTGGCCACCACAAGGGGTCGCCCAGAGGATTGAGGAGCCCTGGATGTCAGCACTTCTGCCACGCCTGGAAGTTCTGCTGGAAGGAATACCAGGGACACCCAGAATGCTTCCGGGTGCTCATGCAGCACTTCCGCCACACCAGGAAGTGGCGCAGGAAGATCATCAGAGCACATCCGGGTGGATATAAAAGAGGCTGCCTTCCTCCAGTCAGGGGCAGGAGTTGGGAGGAAGAAGACAAAGCTTGGGAGAGAGGAGCAGAGGCGGTGAAGGAAGGTGTTTGGTGCAAGGGACACTGTGTTGTGTGCGGGACATTTATGTAAATAAACCTGGTGTAGTTTGGAACTGCCAGTGTCTGTCTGTTGGTGTCTGGGCTGGTTTACCACAATAGATAGATAGATAGATAGATAGATAGATAGATAGATAGATAGATAGATAGATAGATAGATAGATAGATAGATGTAAAAGGCACTATATAATAGATATTGACGCCTCCTTCTGGGAACCATGGCATATGTTATGGGGGAAACCAGAAGGGCCAGAGTAAATTCAGTGACAGACTTTTGTCACCGTCCTGCTCCACTGACAGACTGAGGAGATCGTTCCTCCCCCACACTATGCGACTCTTCAATTCCACCCGGGGGAGTAAATGCTAACATTAATTTTATTTTAATTTTTTTCATTTTTATTACTATTTAATTTAATATTGTTTCTTTGTATCAGTATACTGCTGCTGGATTATGTGAATTTCCCCTTAGGATTAATAAAGTATCTATCTATCTATCTATCTATCTATCTATCTATCTATCTATCTATCTATCTATCTATCTATCTATCTATCTATCTATCTTCTCTGCACTGTGGGGGGAGAAACAGAGAAAAAGGTTAACACCAGTGCCCCCCCTCGGCATGGAAATACATGACACAACTCATACCCCACCCTCTTACCCCCACGCCTGCACCCTCTAATCATATATACATATAACAGCACAGTCAAAACTCCTGAGGGGGAAATGTTTGTTAAGAAGTTGTATTAAATTCAAAGAACATTACGATGAGGACCAAGAAACAGACACAGACAGTACTGCCATTTATTTATTTTTTTCACACCAACCACTGTGTGGAATCATACGTGTTCATTTGTGCAAGTGTGTTTTTTTCCCATGCCCTGAGCCATCACTGTTGATAAGATAAAGCAGACATTAAGCAACTGAGGATGGGCTTTATGTGTGGGCATATATGCTACACGTGTCCCGGTTTGGGACTTTGAAGATCCAGGTCACCCTATAATTTAATATCTACATTTACCTGATATCCATAATGGTCACTCACTGTAGTAATGTTTCACTTCTGTTATACTCTAACATTTCTCATAACTGAATAGTCTTGCAAGTGTCATTTCATGAAGCTATAGGAAGGAATACATTACAAAGGTATTTTTTTTTATTTCGGTTATGCTAATTGTTAATTTTAAATTCTAATGTGTGTGTGTGTGTGACAGTTTGAATGGTCCCTATGATGAACTTCAGTCCTGTCCAGACCTGTTTTCACCCTTTTGCCCACTCCTGGTGAGACAGCGTTTGGACCCCAAAACCCTGAATTGAATTGAGAAGACCCTGGAAACCACTTACTGAACTAAGTCGATGGAGGGCTAAAATGTCTACACAGCTATTGATTGCAACTAAATGTTATGCCATATTTTCTAATTTGTTAAGAAATCTGCCCAAAATTTCTCAAATCCTATTTGCATTTCATTCTGGGACATTGAGTGTTGTTTGACGAGGAAAAAAAAATGAATTGAAATAATTTTATTGTAAGGCTGCAACATGACACAAAATGAAGGGGTCTGAATACTTTCTGAATCTACTGTACGGTAGAAATGGGGCTAAAGTCCAAGTGTGTGGAGTTAGTAATGCTGCCGTACCATTCAATTAGTTCAATGATTTCATCCAAGTGGCCTGGTCGGAGTTTTTTCAGGTTCACCTCAATGCACATCTGGTTTGGTAAGACACTTGAACCAGCAACTCCCCCCGTCAGATGCCTTATCTAGCTAGAATCAGTGCGTGTCTTTGTGTTTGTGTGGGGTGTGTTCGTTTTTGCCCTTTGGTTGTTTATTTCTCAATTATCTTTTCAAAGAAAGTTATTCCTTTACATGAAAAGATGGAAAGTATTACTGAATTAAAATCAGATCTGTTAAAGGTGTGGGTGTACACATTGCTATTGTAAACTTTTTTTCAGCACTGTCATTCACGGCTACAAGAAATATTGTTTTATTCAACAGTTTTTTTAGTCTACCTCTATGCTGGGGTTAATTTTTTAACTCCTGCCATGTGTTGCTCTATTCATATGGGCAATTTCAAACACAATGTATACACTATATGGTAAAATTATTTTACAAACGTAATGACACTTTGACTCTTTGCATAGTAAAGTTTCTACTTTTTTTTTTTTTTTTACAACTTTATGCAATTTGTTTACTAATTTATGCACTACATTGTACACCTGATGTGGGTGTAAATTAGGTTTTACTCCACATTTAAGAATCGCTACTTTCTTGACTACTTTCTCTTTTCTAAATAATTATTTTTGCTTCTGACTAAAAATTCCACGAGAGCTTAGCTCTGTTCAAACAATGTTTCACAAAAGATGGTTTGATTTGCTTAATAACTTTTGCGGACGGGTATTAGGACACAAAAGGACTTCAAGAAAATGTTGGGGGTGCCAGTTGGGTTGCCCCTTTTTTTATCCTATTTTGATTGGTATCAAAGGAAACAACAAAAACAACAGAAACAATGGCAGGCTACTCGGCTCGAGGAATTAATGGCTCAGTAGAGCGGGTCTTGACTGGGAGCTCCATCCTCTATGAAGTTCGCATCCAGATTGAGACATTTCTCTCTCTTTGGGCTATCCGGATTCTTATTGGGCTCCGAACTTAAGGGGCGGAGTCAGTTGCTCTCACTGGGCGTTTTCTCGGCACTGCAGGTCAGAAGAGAGATAATTCTATTAGTAACAGCGCCCCCTCTCGCTTACCTCTAAATTGTGAAGGGAATTGTCCAGTGGATCAAGTTCATCAAGAACTCGGGGGACACAATTGGAAACTTCTTAAGGCTAAACTTTGCACAAACATTAGGAAGTTTTTCTTTACACAAAGAATGATAGACACTTGGAATAAGCAACCAAGAAGTGTGGTAGACAGTAAGTCGTTAGGGACTTTCAAAACTCAACTTGATGTTTTTTTGGAAGAAATAAGTGGATAGGACTGGTGATCTTTGTTGGGCTGAATGGCCTGTTCTCATCTAGAGTGCTGTAATGTTTTAAACAGCCTGTAAGGTGATCCTCTAACTCACATCCATGACACTTTGTATTGTAATTTTGCCACATTCTAGTTTTAGTTTGCCTCTAATAGGGCATCTCCTCTGGTGCCATTGAAAATGGGCAATTCATTTTAGTTTGTGGCTACATGTTAAAAAGTAGTAATAAAATCTAAATCCAGTTTTTATAAACAAGTCCTTTATTTTAGAATGACATCAAGTGGCTAAAACTTCATCCCAAAGCTGTGTGCTTACGTTTGCTACTTTATTTCTTTTGTTTCCAACCAGCAGTGTCAAACTGTTACACCTACCAAAATGTGACCCTTTCAATAAACACAAAACCTTTTTGTTACCAAAGAAATTCCACACATTTTATTTGCAATAATCTTCACAATTTGTTGTCAATTACTGTATATACTCATGTGTGCGACTCAAACCACTTACACCTTAACACCAGCAAGACCAAGGAGCTGGTGGTGGATTTTAGGAGGCCTAGGCCCCTCATGGACCCTGTGATCATCAGAGGTGACTGTGTGCAGAGGGTGCAGACCTTTAAATATCTGGGAGTGCAGCTGGATGACAAATTGGACTGGACTGCCAATACTGATGCTCTATGTAAGAAAGGTCAGAGCAGACTATACTTTGTGAGAAGGTTGGCATCCTTGAGTTTTCTGATGAAAATGTAGCTGCATTTTCCCAAAATTACCAAAGTTCTGCAGCTTTAACTCAAAAAAAATGGGATTCAACAACAGCCTGACGCGCAGAAATGATTCCACAGACAAAATATCTTGGTTTTTGAAAGTTTAGTTAAGTTTTTAAATAAAAAAAAGGTTCACACAAAAAAGAAAATTAAAATAACAAAGAGGAAATTAATGTTAAGAAAAGTTCAATTTTAAACTTAATCTTGCTACATTTCAAATCGTTACTATTTACGTAACATTTCTGAACCATTTCAAAACGGTCAGAAAACTGTATGCTTATCCCATTTCTAAGCCAAAAAATGGGTCTTTCAAGTCCCTCTTTACTGGGACCTATTCTAAACAAACTGAGCTTATTATCACACTGTTACTCAGTTATAGTAAGAAGGTTCTATCTCTTGCTAACCTATAGGGTGAAAAGACTATACCATAAGTTATGACTATGAAAGGAATTTATATTCTATTCAAATTAAGCAAACATTAATATGAATTTAACTCAAAACTTTAACTTTCTAAGATTGGCTCCTACATTTCCGGCCCCTAATTGGCTATGCAGGAGCTAAGACAATTACTATACTTTACTTCAATATGAGCCAATTACTTTTATATTAACTATTCTTTTCAGATCATTGTCAATAACACTGCAAACAAACATTTTAAAAATTTCATATTTCAAACATTGGCTGTTTCTTGAAGCAGGCACAGTTTATTCACGGGTCTGTCCAGTGTGCTGGTTTTGGTTTGCACACAAACTCTTCTGACTACACCTTTGGCATCTGGCATTGTCTTGATGACTCGACCCATTACCCAGGAATTGCGAGGTGTAGCTTTATCTACAATTAGAACAACGTCCCCTGGTTCAAAATTTCTTCTTGGTGCAAGCCATTTTTGACGTTTTTGAAGTATTGGCAAATACTCTTTTGTCCATCTTTTCCAAAACAAATCGGCCATGTATTGAATTTGTTTCCAGCGTCTTCTTGGGTATGGTTCATTTTCTGAAATGAGTTTAGGCGGTATTTCCGGTTTTGTCTTCAATAATAACAAGTGATTGGGTTTGAGTGGTTCCAAATCATTTGGATCATCTGATGTCTTCGTAAGGGGTCTGTTAGTGAGTATTGATTCCACTCTACACATCATTGTAGGAAGGTTTTCATCATCGAGTGTTTGTTGGTTTAGTGTTGAATTTAAAATCTTTCTTATGCTTCTGATTTGTCTTTCCCGCACACCACCTTGATGAGAGGCTGATGGTGGATTAAGCTTCTCGTAGCTCTCTTTCTGCTCCCACAAAATTTGTTCCATTGTCTGAGCGCATGATTTTAACTTGTCCTCTTCTATCCATAAATCGGAGTATGGCTTGGATACAAGAATCAGTGTCTAAGCTATGTGCAATCTCTATATGCGCGGCTCTGGTTGTTAGACATGTGAAGATTACTCCGTACCTCTTGACCAAACTTCTTCCTCTTTTGACTAGGAAGGGGCCAAAATAATAAACTCCAACATTAGTGAACGGTGGTTGGTTTGATGCTAGGCGATCTTCTGGCAAATCTGCCATTTTTTGCTCAAGTATCTATCTATCTATCTATCTATCTATCTATCTATCTATCTATCTATCTATCTATCTATCTATGTCGGGTCTTGAAACGCGAAAAATCGATCATAAAATCAGACCCCGACTTATATGCCCGTTCAAAAATGCAACACTAAATTCGTCTCCTCTAATTTCACACCAGTTTCTCAGACACATCGAATTTTGTTGCAGCAGCTCAGTTACAATTTTCTTTCGCTACTTCAATGACTTTTAATTTAAAACCAGCTTCATATTTTCTTCTCATCGAATGCTCCGTTGTAGATAAGGGATGCTCTTACGATAAAGGTGTATGAGGGTGTGAGATACAAAAAAACACAAATCAGTGCAAGTTACTTGAATATTTTGGCTATTACCGTGTGGTCATGTAGGCACAATAGATAGATAGATAGATACTTTATTAATCCCAATACATACTGTAGAAAGTATTGTGTGCTCCGTGGTTACTCTCTCAGGTGGGCATTAGCATATCCTAATCTCTTGGACCAATAGTGTGAGTTTTCCGCATTCGAGTTATACAACCAACATTATAAAATACTGGAAATTATACGTTAAAATCAAGTCCCAACTTATCCGCGGGAGATCTCTCTGCAAGTATATATGGTATTTTAATTCATAATCTATCATGGAATTATTGTTATATTTCATTGCTGTTTTTTCACTTCCATTGAAGTTTTGAATATTGATGGAACAAATTAATAAGGAAAAAACTGAGCCGCACATGGCAAGAACACAAGTTATACTGAACAGTCAGCGTGGGTTCAGAAGAGTGAGGTCGTGTTTTACTGATATCCTGGAATTCTATGAGGATATAACGAGAATGGAGCTTATGAAATTATTTATCTTGACTTTCATAAAGCATTTGATAAGGTCACTAATGAGAGGTTGGCTATCAAACTAAAAGAGTGGGAGTTCAGGGTGTTGTAGGTAGATGGGTGCAGAACTGGCTCCAACACAGGAAGCAGAGAGTGATGGTGCAAGGAACCTCATCAGAATGGCTGATGGTAAGAGCGGAGTCCAGCAGAGGACAGTGCTGGGGCCGCTGCTATCTATACTAATAAAAGGCAAAGCCCTCACTGACTCACTCACTCACTCACCGACTCACTGACTCATCACTAATTCTCCAACTTCCCGTGTAGGTAGAAGGCTGAAATTTGGCAGGCTCATTCCTTACAGCTTACTTACAAAAGTTGGGTAGGTTTCATTTTGAAATTCTACGCGTAATGGTCATAACTGGAACGTATTTTCGTCCATATACTGTAATAGAATGCAGCTTGATAGCTGTGGGAGGCGGAGTTTCGTATTAAAATATTTAACCAATCACATTTCAGCCGTTATTTGTTGCCAGGCAGAGAGAATAGACTGCAGCTCGATAGCCATGGGAGGCGGAGTTTCGTATTAAAGCATTTAACCAATCACATTTCAGCCATCATTTGTTGCCAGGCAGAGAGGCTTTCACAATCTGTTGTGGAGGTACTCTAACACAGAATAAATGTCGATTAAACTGTTGCTTGAACCAACCAGATTTTGAGTTGGTGTCAGTAGGGCCCTCTAGCAGGCGTACAGCAATGTCACCGTATTCAGACCCATTGATTGGATAGAAGTCGATATGAGGAACTCTACGAGGCCATTGAAAGCACTGCAAACGCTCCGAGCGAAAGATCGTCGCATGCACTACGGCCAACTCCATGGCAGGATTCTGGACAATATTATTTGCCAGACACAGATTAGATTTCAAGACCATGAAAACCTGATGTTTGTCACGCTCCTCGAGCCCCAGAAGTTTCGGGAATACAAGAAAAATTTCACGCATTTAACACAAGAGCCACGGAGTGCTTTTTGATCTGTCTCGGCTAAAAACAGAACTAACTGTAAAGTATGCAATGGATGATTTTTCAGGAGAATCGCCCACTGATCTCCTTGACTTCCTTCATCAGAAAAATCTGAATGAAAGCATGGGGCAGCTGTTCACATTGATATATTTGGCGGTGAACATTTCTGTGTTCACTGCTTCTGTCGAGCGGACATTTTCAGCCCTAAATGCTATCATTTGTCAGTCATTGCTCCTGTTCTACAATTTAAAAAGACTTCATCATTGCTCATGCATTTGTCACCTACGAATGAGCTTCAGTTCTCACTGCTTTCTTTCTGTGTGTGAAGCCTTTGTGATGACATTAAATATTGGATGGCAAAAAATTTATTACAGTTAAACGAAAATAAAACAGAGGTCATTATTTTTGGTCCTACCACATCTGGAGTTGAAATCGGCACTCAGTTAGGCTCCTTGGCAGTAATGATTTATAAGGATGTCAGGAACAGAGGTATCATCTTCGAGTCGTCACTAAGTTTTGAAAAACAAATCTCTCACAGGAGTAAAGTCCAGTTTTTAACGAACTGAGACAAATTTCTAGACCAAAATCTTTTCTTTCACAGAAGGACTTGGATACAGTAATACATGCCTTTACTACATCTCAGCTAGATTATTGTAATTACTTACAGGTGGGGCTTCCCAAATCTGCTCTGTCGGGCCTTCAGCTGCTTCAAAACGCTGAAGCAAGATTCTTAATGGGGTCTAGAAAAAAGGATCATATCTCCCCCATTGTAGCCCCTCTGTCTCTCCTCTGGCTACCGGCATGGTGTTGCATTGATTTTAAAATCTTGTTGTTTGTTTTTAAAGCCTTGCATGCTCTCGCCCCAAAATACATCTGTGACATCCTTCACCCCTATGTACCATCAAGAGCACTGAGGTCATCTGGATGACTGCTCCTCATAGTTCCAAGATCTCGGTTGAAGTCGAGGGGAGACAGAACTTCCTCAATTGTCGCCCCTAGGCTTTGGAATGACTTGCCTTTCAACATCAGGTCTTCATCCCATCCTCTATCGAGGTATTTAAAAGTCAGCTTAAGACCTACTTGTGTTCTTCCGCCTTTCACTGTGTTAATGGGATTGTGGTGGATGTTATAATTGGTTGTCTTATTGATCTACTTCTGCATGATTGCTTGCATTGTGTTTACTTTAATGCTTCTTTGTATAGCACTTTGGCGCAAACCTCTGTTGTTTAAAATGTGCTTTTATAAATAAATAATCTGATCTAAAGGCAAATAACTTTTTTTTTAAGAGAATTGAATTTGGACCTTGCCATGATCTGTAGCAAAGGTCGAGCTCAAGTATTGATTTCTGGATTTCTGTTCAAGCCCTGTCACTAAATTTGAGGTTTGATTGACATTTTTCTCGACGGGGACAAGAAGGACTGAATTGGATGCAACACCTGCTGCTTACGCTCAGCCCATCTCTCCTGCTGACGGTCCTGGCATCAGCGCAGCAATTTGTACTTTACTGTTTTTGAACTGCGGTGCCTGTGTTTTTGCGCAGACAAAGCTCATTGTCTGTGTTCATTGCTCAGCGGCGTACCAGCATCCGTTCATAGGGGTCTCCAGAACCCCCAAACTCCTCAATTGTTAATTGTGAATCATTTCCTTGCTGCAATTGCTGCTTCATGGGACACCCCAATCCCTGTCAATTGAGTGTCTACGCTTCATGGGGGACATATTTACAAGATTATTGAGATTTACAAATGGCTCCATTTAAATTTAAATTTTAAGCACCTAGCTACAAGTTTATTATTTTTGGTTCAGTTTGTTCACCTGCAGTACTGTATGTTGTTTAATCTGTGTTTAAAAAATGAGAAATTTGACTTCTTCATCTTCAAAGTTGATATTACTTTTGTAGGGGTGCAAACATTTTCTAGGGGCATAAAAAGGGTTGGGGACCACTGCTTACAACTATTACTTGAAAGACACTGATACTTTTTATATTCATGCTAAGTCTATCTTCAGAAAATAGATAAACATACTTAAAAATTCAGTCCCAAAGAAAAATGTGAGGTTTTACTAAGCTACTTTCTGTCTAGTTTTAAACGATGACAAAGTAAGAAATAACAAACCCCTCCGGATTAAAAACAAGGTACTTTGAATGGGGATCTCTTTGCCACTCGTTTAATTCTCGGAGTAAACATTGTCCATTATGAGCTTTGAAACTGAGTTCTTGGTTCACGAGGCTCATGCTTGCTGCTGGCTTGCAGGCTTTGTTGTCAAGCTTCAAGCTCAAGTCCTATTATTTTGAAACATATAAAAGAGAAAATAGCTCCCCGGGTCTTTTTCTTATATCGGTACATTAAAGATGAAAGAGTCTACATTTTGAATATCTCAAATTTAAAGAAGTTTAAACTTTGAATGTAAAATAAACCAGCACCTGTTTAGTTCATTTTACATTCAAATGGTGATCATTCATAGATTCCGAAAGCTACTCACGGCGTAGGAATGGAGCAAAACCTCAGACGTGTAAAGGAATAAAAAGAAAGAAGTATTGAAAAGCCAAAACGATGTTAAAATATGTTTTTAAGTAAAGCAACATTTAATCTGACTGATGGTGACAGCTGCAAATGACTTGTCAATTCATATTAAAATAGATTTCTAAAGCCCCAAAACAGAAGAAATCAAAAAATATACTCATCTTATAAATATTCCACTGTGTAATCGGTGCTTTCCACTTCCATAAATCACTAAAAGAGAGGAAGAGTGCAAAATAAATACACCTAAGTTTAATCAGTGGGACATAATTACTTTACAAAAATATGACCTTCTGATATTTATGAATGGAGAGGAGTGAAAATATGGTGTTTTGTTACCATACACCCATCACAGGCCATTTTGTATATAAAAAGATAAGCACATTTATATCCTTACAGTTCTCAGCAGCTTGTCCCAAGTTGGAAAGAATACGGAGCAAGGATCAAAGTAAGGTGGAGAGGACTCCAGACTGGCCTGTCTCCGTAGATTTGAATGTTTGATTGCTTACAAATAAGTTGGATGAACTTTGAAGTGCAATGGAGGCGAGTCACAGACTGTTCCTGGTACTGTGGCATGTTTACTGGGCAGAAGAAGCTTAAATGTATTTCAGATATTATTTAATGCAGAGAAGGTTTCATCTGATATGATCAGACAGAGTGGAAAAAGCAGGAGAGGGTCTGGAGACTTTTGAAGGAGATGCCAGCACATTACAATTAAAGCTGATAAGTGTGATCAAGACTTTGAAAAACTGAATGAATTTGTCCATATTACTGCCTAGGAGTGTTTGCACAATCCCGCTGATGTTTATTTTTAAACTTGGAAACACAACAATGAGTTATTCTGAACCAGCGTCTAATGGCAGGTTCCTTTTTCGGACACAAAAGCTGGACCAGCTGTGTTCAAACAGCTTCAAATGAACAACTGGACGGGTCTGAACATCTTACTGCCACCTAGAACACTCTTATTGATTGCAGCAGTTGTCCAGAATCCAAACGAAAAGTTCTTATGTGTCTTTAGGGGGTTGTTGATTGTTTTATTATTTAAAGATAATTTATATACAGTAATCCCTCGTTTATCGCGGGAGATAGGTTCCAAGGCCGGCTGCAATAACTGAATTTCCACGAAGTAGGGACACCATATTTATTTAATTATTTAACATGTATTTGGATGTTTTTAAACCCTCCCTGTACTGTTTACAACCCACCCTTTACTCTGTTAATAACAGGGACAACTGTTAAGCAATATGAAATCGGTAGATACAGTTACTGTATAGCGAAGTACACGTAGCTATATATGATGTGATGATGGTGATGAATATGCTGTGCAGTCAAAATGATGACTATGAAGGTGATGATGACTTTTACTGCGCAGCTGATGACTGTATTTTACATCTCTTAAGACGGCGGTGCCATTTCCTGGGGCACCTCTTCCATGGTTTCCGAAGGTGTATCCATAGTAGTAGTAGTAGGAACTGGCTCTTTTTTGCGAGGCTGCAAAAACATTGTGATCGGCAGTTGCTGCCGCTGCTTCTTTTTCTAGTCGAAGAGCAGCTTGTAGGCGGTCATGACGTCATCGACCTTGTTGCAAAATTGGACCGATCGAACAATATCGTCGTCACATTCCTGTGACCGCTCTTGCAGATCCTTAGCCAGTCTGTGGGATGTGGGCATCAGTCAAAGCGCCAATCACGGGCCCGATTAGAAAGCGGGAACCTGTGATTTGTCGTCTCCCTCCCATGTACCAATCACAGCCCGTATTACAACGCACTTAGTGACCAAATTTGTTTTGTTGTTCTTAGACTAGGAAATACTACTACTATATTTGAAAACCCGCGAAGTCGTGAATCCGCGAAAAGTGAACCGCGAAGTAGTGAGGGATTACTGTATTTCTCTTTTTCTCTTTTGAGCTTCAGTAAAGTTTAAATTTCCCCTTGGGGACAAATCTATCTATCTATCTATCTATCTATCTATCTATCTATCTATTATCAGGTCACGAGGTCTGCTAGAGCCAATCCCAGCCAACACAGGGCACAAGGCAAGAAACAAACCCCAGGCAGGGTGCCCTCCCACCGCGGGGCATACACACACTAGGGACAATTTAGGATCGCCAATCCTAATGCACCTAACCTGCATGTCTTTGGACTGTGGGAGGAAACCGAAGCACCCGGAGGAAACCCACGCAGACACGGGAACAACATGCAAACTCCACACAGGGAGGACCCGGGAAGCGAACCCATGTCTCCTAACTGCGGGGCAGCAGCGCTACTACTGCGCCACCGTGCCACCCTCCATCTATCTACTGTATCTACAATAAAAATTCTAAATGCCACTCAGTTTACAGATAATGAATACATTCATATTTCTTGAAATTCCTGTGGGCTATGAAGTATAATAGTATAATATAAAGTAAAAGTAAAGTAAAGGTAAGATAAGTTAAAGGGATTTTGAAAGGAACAAGAGAAAAATAAACTTAAACAGGAGTTAAGGATAATGTTAAACAGATCATTATAGTTTCAGATCATTCAATTTTGTAATTATATGAAACTAGTTCTTTTATTTCAGGGACTGAATGTTAATTTATATGTTTATGGGGCTGCATGGTAAGATTATGATTATGTTGTCACCATCACTGTAATCAACCTATTAGCTATCTATCTATCACAGAAAATCAGTCCCAGACACACACGCACAGAGACGTAGGTGTTCTTTTATTTTCCTTTAGCACACACTGTCCTCAGTTATGGCTGAGTTTCTTCCTTCTTTCTCTCTTTTCTTTCTCTTCTGCTACTACTATTACCGCCTTCACTCCTTCATACAAGCTCAGTCCTTCATCTCCGACTCTGGCTTCTTGAATGGAGTGAGGTGGCCTCTTTTATAAAGCACCCGGAAGTGCTCCAGATGCTCCCCGATCATCTTCCGGCAGCACTTCTGGTTGTGGTGGAAGTGCTGCAGTCCAAGGCTCCGTAGCTGTCCAGGTGCCAGCAGGATCGAGCTTCCAAGCTCCAATCCCGTGGCCCCAATGCCATCCAGCAGGGCGGCTCTCTCATGTTCTGGGGGAGGTACTGCTGTTGACATGTCCTCTCCCCCAGTCATCTCATCAGAAGGGTGTCCCAACTGGGCTAGGTTGCTGTGGCCACACGGATACTTGCAGGGCACGCTGGAAATTGGAGTTCACTGCAGCCCTAATGGGTTCCATGGGGCACCACCAGAGGGAGCTATAGAGATGGCAGAGCCCTACTACGTTGGGCTTTCACCACACTTGGGAGTGATTCCAGACCATGGTAACGAGCCAACTGGAGCACTCCCAGGTGCAGCTTATGAGGAGCCAGAGTGGAGAAGAAGGAAGACGAAGCCTGCCGGAGAAGGAGTGGAGAAGCTAAAAGCAGCTAAAACAATGCCTGGTTTCAAGACTTTTAAAGAAGGGCACATTGATGTTGGGAGAAAATGTCGCTGGGTAGAAGTTATAAGCGTTTCCTCATCTACTGCTCCAGAAACCCACATCCTTTGAAGCAAGTTAGTAAACACATACCTCCTGTTTACTATCATGCAAATAAAAGGGCACCAGTACAGTATGCTTGACATATCAGTAAGGGGCAGCTCTTTGTAGGAACAGAACTCAGTCGTTAAGTGAGGAGTGTCTATAAGATTAATATACAGTACATCATTAACTCTATTATTGGTATTTTATTATTGTGCATATATGTATGTAATTTTTTCATTTAATATGGGAACCTCTTTTTGTGAAACATGGTTCAGGTGCGATCTTTGCAGTTTTCCACCATATGGTCTATGGTAAATCTGGCAATTGAAAATTTCTGTGGTGCCCCCTTCCCTTGGTGCCTTAACATGTGCCACAGCCATTACCTGGCCGGGACGCCAGCTGGATGAAAGGACCGGGAGACCTGTAACACCATGGATTCCCACAGGGCATGCTGGGAGATGAAGTTTGGCACAGCCCTGTTGGCTTCTGTGGGGACCACCAGGGAGAGCTGCAGAGCCCCACTTTCAGCTTTCACTACACCTGCGAGTGATTCTAGGTCTGATGAATAATCCACCTGGAAAACTCCAAGGGCCATCATAAAAGGAGCCGCCTCACTCCATTCAGGGAGCCAGAGTCGGAGGGAAGAGGGATGAAGCTTGACCGTGGTGGAATAGAGAGTGAAAGAGAAGAAGAAGAAGACAGAAGGGACAGTGTATTTGGTGCTCTGTGTAATATGCTGTTGAGAAAAGCAAGGGAGACACGCTTACCTTTTGTTAATAAACGTGTGCTGTGCTGGAACTCGCCCCTGGTTTCCACAACATTTTGACACAGTCAGAGTTTCAAATGGGAGTGGGCAGTTCACATGAAATGACACTGACCTGAGATTTGATACCATGCAGAGATACCATTAATGAGCAGATCTGAGCGATTGAGAAGGAGTGTAGGACCTAACAAGTGCAGGGTGGCGATGAGAAATGGGAAATTTTGGAACTAAGTGTTGGCGACCCTGGGGCATAAGCAGTTGTTTGAGATCAATGTGACTTTGTTTAGAACCCCTTGCCATTAGTTATAATGGAGCAGTGGAGTGGTGCGCAACGAGCATTCACTGCGAAAGCCTTTTATAAGAACGGTGACAGCATGACTGCTGCGCAAAGAGAATTTCGGCGTCATTACCAGTTAGGATGTCTCTCATTGTGTCCCATCTGCTCACGTGATTACAACATGGGTGCATAATTTCGAAAAAAAATGCACTCAGCCTTAATAAAGAAGTCCCCAGGCGAAGCCACTTTTGCATACTGCCCAACAATCGATGGCAGCAATTCGACGATTGCTTGGAAGGCGGCGTCATTTCACTCAAAGGTGACATTCCATGGCCTCCGAGATCCCCAGATCTCACTGTTTGTAATTTTTTTCCTTCCTAAAAGCCAAGTGTCCTGCACATGTCCTGCAACCACTGCCAAACTAAAAAAGAGGATTGAAGAGGAAGTCGCTGGCATTCCTCTTGACAGGTCACATCGAGAAATGCAGAATTTCCATAACAGGCTGTCAGAATGTGTACGGAGGAAATGGACAACACCTTCATGATGTTTTCTTCAAAACATAAAATGAATATTGAATAAATATTGATTACCATCATTAACTGCACATCCTATACAATGCATTTCATCATTAAATGTATTTGGTAATTGGTTTATTTGTATGGAGGAATATTTCGGACAAAATTAAATAAATAAATAAATGCGTAAATAAATAAAAGTACTGTGAAATGTGAGCATAAATAAATAAATGTGTCATGAAATATGTTTTTTGTTGCTTATTTATTTATTTTCATTTTGTCCGTAACATTCCCGCAAACCGTCATGAAATACGACTTGAAATAAAACTTTCACTCGTTAAAGTTGAGAGGGTGGGCTCTAACACGCCCTCTAGTTACTGATTGGTGAATCAAAGCACAAGAATTCATTAGAAAAATGCTTACTACTGCCGATGAAATGGATTCTGCTGAAGATATTACGTATTTCAGAGAGAGACCTGAAGATTTATCGGAAGAAATTACAATGTTGGCGGCCCTTTTAGACTCCGATGGACAGCCAGAGCGGGGAACTGTATCACCTGAACTGGAGTGTAGTAGAGTCCGTTCCACCTGTTCTTCGATCATTTCAAAAACAGTTTCATCTATATCGGAGTCTAAAAGGGTCGCCAACGTTGTAATTTCTTCTGATAAATCTTCAATTCTCTCTCTGAAATAGGTAATATCTTCGGCAGAATCCATTTCATCGGCAGTAGTAAGCATTTTTCTAATCAATTCTTGTGCTTCGATTCACCAATCAGTAACTAGAGGGCGTGTTAGAGCCCACCCTCTCAACTTTGACGAGTGAAAGTGACAGTTTTATTTCAAGTCGTATTTCACGACGGTTTGCAGGAATGTTACGGACAAAATTAAATAAATAAATAAGCAACAAAAAACATATTTTGTGACATATTTATTTATTTATGCTGTCATTTCATGACACATTTATTTATTTATGCTCACATTTCACAGTACTTTTATTTATTTACGCATTTATTTATTTAATTTTGTCCGAAATATTCCTCCATATATTTGTGCATTGAATGTCATTTAATAATTTCCAATTTCCCTGCACTGCTCTATAGGAGCATTCAGGGCTGTAGCACAGAACTCTGGGCCCTAAACATAAGCAGTCAATGTTGGCCCTTTCCTCTCCAATAACAAACTATTCATTCCAGGCTTTGTGGGCCTCCTTCTCCCAGTGGTCTCTGGGTAATCATTACCCTTTCTCACCCCACGACGATGCCCATGGGTGCAGACCCAATAACTACTCTGTAGACAAGCATCAAGAATTCAAACATAATGCATATTGTGTGTGTTGTGCGTGCATTAAAATGTTAGTGGGGGAGGGGGGATTTTGCTAGCCCACCCCCAGTTCAAAGCCCTTGCTCTGTCGCTGATCAGAACATATGCTGACAGTACTAAGCCAAGAAACAGTAAGCACACTCACAAAATCTCAATGGGCTTATTTCAGCTAGTGAATCGACTTAACCTGAACATCTTTGGGAGACAAGAGGAAAGCAGAATATCCATTAGATGGAGAGAATATGAAAAATCTACACCATGAGCAGGAAATAAAAATCAAAACTAAGTCTCCTGAGCAGCAGTTCTTGTCTTCAATTAATCAATCATTTTCGTTTTATTATACACTGAGATCGTAAATTACTTTCTTAACAAGAATATTGAAGAAAAGAGAAGCTTTCAGAACATTCTGCCTGAGACATCTAGAGAGGAAAGTGAAGGCAGAAAAGAAAAATAACTCGACAATCAGAGGCATGCGGTTTAACATCTCACAAGGGGCAATAAACACGTCGGATTCAACTGCATGGAGGGAGAAATAAAATAACCCAAGACGGACAGGCGTTTCCTTCCATCAAAGAAAACTGATATTGCATATTTCTCTCGTGTTGTGTTGTTGCTTTTTGTTGGTATTTTCCAATCTTTTGTCAGACCTTGGATATAATGACACCTTTTGTTTACTGTAACCCCAGCACAATAAAAGTTTGGGTGAACAAACAAGAGTTAAGTGCTGGAATTTGACTTAAGCTCTCCAAAGCCTGCCCCTGAATCCTAAGCCTTCTCGGTGCTTAGAGGCATCTGTCTTTGACTACCATAAGGTTCAAACAAAAAAATATACTGTATGAAAGAAGAAGGGAAACAAAAGAAAGGGATATGCAAAGCTTGGGCAACAAACAAAATGAATAACTGTAGTTTAACCAAAAACAGAGGAAATGGAAAAAAGCTCACGTCCCAGAACCATTAATCCTTCCCAAAAATGCAAAAAGTGGATTTCCTTAAATGATGTTAGTTCATAATGAAATTGAACTATCCTTTTAGCGTTATTTGTTGTGTAAAGTATCACGAGTTTAAAACATTTAACACTAAAACCATGAGGCTGATGGATCAGTGGCCACCAAAGAGCTGCATTGTGATGCCTAGTCAGTTAAATTCCCCTACCGATCCTCCAATAATTGAAAGAGTTAAATAATTTAAAAACTGCAACGTGCAAAATTATAATTAGTTGTAATTATGAAGAACAAATCCTTTCTAAGTTAAATGTAAAATATAATATAAAATATAACCTTCAGTAGTATAGTAAGATTTTAAAGCAATCTAAAGTCTATTAAATAATATGCAAAATTCAGTCCCATAACAACAATAATAGAAAATACAATGTGACTATTAGACACTAGTTTGATTGTGATGGCAATTTGAATAAATAATTGTTCAATGAATAGCAAAAATGAAATGTTTACTTTTTAATACAGAAATTTACAATTCAAATATCAAACACATCAAACAGCTATCAAATTAAGAAATACAGGTTACAAAATATTTCATTTGAAAGGAGTATAAGATACACGACATATATTACTAAATATTCTCTATTCATTGAGTTTTCTCAGAAAACCTCTCTCATTTTCAGTTATTACTCAGTTGGTTATTTAAAAATGAAAAGACACAATGCATACAAATCTTTCCGTCTCTCTCTGTGTCTCTCTGTGTATATATATATAAATATACATATATATGTACATGTGTGTGTATATATATATATATATATATATATATATATATATATATATATATATATATATATATATATATATATATATATATATATATATCCATTCATTATCCAACCCGCTATTTCCTAACTACAGGTTCACGGGGGTCTGCTGGAGCCAATCCCAGCCAACACAGGGTGCAAGGCAGAAAATAAGCCCACCGCAAGGCACACACACACACCCCAAGCACACACTAGGGACAATTTAGGATCGCCAATGCACCTAACCTGCATGTCTTTGGACTGTGGGAAGAAACCAGAGCACCCGGAGGAAACCCACACCTCGTATATGGGGAGAACATGCAAACTCCACCATGCCGCCCTATACGGTATATAAATATATATATATATATATAGTAACAAAAGGTGCTATATGGGCACCTGACCCGACACAGATGGACACGGAGGCATGTGTAAAATGAATAAACTTTTATTTTTCTTCACCTGTGGGGCACATCTTCCCCATAATCCCCACAGGCACAACACAGTCCCAAGTGCACAAACACCAAATTATACACACCGCAAAGCATTCTTTTTCTTCCTCCACTACTCCTCTCAGGCAACCTCGTCGTCCTCCTCCCTATTCTGGCCCCTGAGTGGTGGTTGCTTGCCCTTTTATAGTCCACTCGGAAGTGCTCCAGGTGATTGATTGCCAAGTTCTGGCTGCACTTCTGGGTGTGGAGAATACGCTGTCCATACGGGCTCAGGAGTCCCAGCTGCGGGACCCAACAGGGATGTACCCAACCAATTCCCATGGAGCCCTGTGGGAAACCAAGGCACCGGTTCAACCCAGTGGGGTGGCCATCCAGCGTTCAGGGGAAGGTATTGCAAAATCAAAGGCTGCTCCTCCTGAATATACAGTGAAAGGGTGTCCCCCGGCATGTACCCCGGCCATCCGCCACAATATATATATATATATATATATATATATATATATATATATATATATATATATATATATATATACAGTATATATCTTATATATAGCGTGTGTGTGTGTCTGTCCGGCCCGGAAGTGAGAGGTGGAGTCGGGGTAAGAGCTTCACCTCAGAGGTAACAGAAAACTAAATGTCTACACGTGGAACTGTGTATGTCTGTCTGTCCGGCCCAGAAGTGCGAGGCTACTACAGCACGAAGATCAGAGAGCCGGCAAGGTGGCCCCAAGTTAACGATTCGGAAAAAGAAAGCGACTCTGTTGCCAAAGTAAAACCGCTGAGAAAAGAGAAAAACTATTATGGCTAGTAAGACGAGCACATCGGCAAAATAGTATCCCTTTAACTTTTCCTCCGGCCGCTAATACACAAGTGAGGTGAGCACAAATCCTCTTAGGAGAGAGATGCCCAGAGTAGTTCCTTTCGATTACCTGACATCTCTACATTTCAATTTTTTTTCTGCCAATTTCAATAGTTTCTAGGACTCCAGGCTTTTCACAATATGGGCTGACACAGCTAGTATATATATATATATATATATATATATATATATAGTAGGGGCAGTAGTGCACCCTAACCCTCATATCCTGACACCAGGTAACAGTCCAAGACCTTTTATTTTTCCCACAGTGCACCAAGCACCTTCCACACTCTTCATAAACCACAAATAAACACACTATATCAACACACAATATCTCCTCCTCGCCCAGACACTTTGCTCCTCTCCCACCCAGCACAGCTCAGTGTCTGGACTGAGGCAGCGTATAGCCCCTGACCCGGAGGTGTTCCTGTCCCAGGAGTCCACAGTTCCCTACTCCTTCCGGGTCAGGGCAATCATCCATTCAACCCGGAGCACGCCATACCTTCCTGTCACATGACCGTGGCGTACCCGGGTCATAAGGCACAACGGAGCCCATAAGTCCCCCACAAAAGGTATCCAGCAGGGCTGTGTATAAACACCACAGAGTCCATAAGGCCCTGCTGGACCTCGCACGATCCCGCTGTCTGGAGAGCTTTTCGACCGCCTCGAAGCCGGCATACACGTGCAACATTTTGAAAATAACGTAACATGATTGTCAATGTAATTGTTTTGTCACTGTTGTGAGTGATGAGTGTTACTGTCATATATATATACAGTATACACACACACATATAAACATATATATGTTATACACACATACATATACATACACAAACATATATACACACAAATACATATATATACATACACACATATATATATATAAACATATATATACATACATATCTACATATATACACACACACACACATATATATATACACTTATATACAGTCTTTGTTGCTGGGGGTGCCAGAATCCATGAAGGAAGAAAAATGAAAAACATTATTTGTACAAAATCTTAATTTATTTATCCATTCCTAAATAATTAAATGGGCAGGCTATTTCGTATCAGTGCAATACGCTGCTTGTTAAAACGGATGACTCCCGCTCTTATGTGCAAGTCTGCGTGGATATTATGAACTATCGTATCTGTTCAAGTTTTATTTAAATTTTAAATAGAAGGAATTTTTATTTAGTCGACAGAATATTATTCCGGAATAAATCAAATCAAACCTTAAATAACTTATAATATTTTGCTTTCCATAAAAATATATCCTGTCTTAATTATACAAGTTAGAAATAAAGTAAACGTTAAAGAACAAACATTCAAATTTCTTTACTCTTATGTAATTTTATATAAAAAATAAACTTAAATTTTAAATATCCCAAAAGATTTTGCTCTCCATTAAAATATATCCTGTCAAAATTATACAAATTGAAATATGAACATGGTGCATAACAAAACCTGGAAATATAAATAAAATGTGTTCCTTTCAGCAATAACAAATCAAATCATTCAGTTGTCTTTGCTCATATGTCATTTTAGAGCTGGACGCCTGGCATCTTTTTTTGGCCACAAGTTCGTTTCTGTTTGGTGTGAGGTTCTGTGTTGTGGAGATTCTCAGGATGGATTGCAGGTGCTCATCAGTGAGGCGACTCCTGTGTGCTGTTTTGTTAGTCTTTATCACTGAGAAGAGCTTCTCACACAGATATGTGCTACCAAACATGCACAAGGTTCGAGCCGCATGTAGACGGAGCTGGAGCATTTGTGCGGTGTGAGCTTAGGCCCGGACACACACAGACGGACAACATAGTTTCACCCACACACTGTTTATTTACAAAGTCTATTTACAAAGATCACGTGCACCACAAACCCCAGTGCCTCTTGCACCGATTCCCCAAAGTCCAGGCCTCACTTTTCCAGTGCCTCTCTCTCTTTGACCGCCTCCCGTCCTCTCTCCAGCTCTGTCCTCTTCCACCCGACATCCACTGCTGACTTGAGGGAGGCAGCCCCTTTTATGGGAACCCGGATGGGCTCCAGCTGTTCCCCGGCACTCCTCCGCAGACACGCCCTTGTGTGGCGGAAGTGCCGGCTTGGCACCTGGAAGCCGTCCGGGTGTCCCCTGTCGTCTTCCCCCCGGCACTTCCTGGTGTGGCAGAAGTGCCGGGCTCCCGGGATAATCAGGCACTGGGCGCCGCCTGCGGTGGCCACGGGTCCCTACAGGGCTGGGCTTCCAAGCCCTCTACCCGAGGCCTCCAGCATAACCAGGACGGACGCCCCCTCTCGGTCTGGAGTGAGGCACAAGCCCTCCTCTGGTCCTCCTGGGCGTCGCCCGGCCGGGGACCACACAGGATATACTGGCATCGGGGCGCCGCCTGGTGCAGTTTCCACATCGACGGCAAATGGGTGGCGAAACAACTCAAAATTCTTTTTTCGTTCTTCAAAGTCACCAAAGCGGCGTGCGAACTCAGTGCGCAGTGCGCTCAGTTTATCAGCAAAGTGCGTATTTGGGAACACCATTGTGCCGACTTGGTTCAACATTACTTGGCAACAGGGAAAGTGGGGCAAGTTGCACTGGTGCATTTGTGTCTCCCATAAAAGTAGCTTCACTTGAAATCACTTTGTGATTTTGCATAGGTAAAAACGTCTGCTGAAGTGTCAGATTCTTCTTTAACTCTTCTGCTTTCTGTATCTTGTGCATTGCATTCAGGTCTTTCAGGTTATCTTGATGTTTTGTCTCATAGTGCCGTCTTAGATTAAATTCTGTAATTACAGCCACATTAGCTCCACAAATGAGATACACGGGTTTACCGGCAATGTCAGTAAACATATACTTAACCTCCCATCAATTTTTAAAGGCTCTATGTTCAGAATCACCTTTTCTCTTCGGCATCGTGTGGGCTAGCTTGCAATAACTTGCAGCATCATAAGCTAGACTTGATTAACACGGTAAGTGTTCGGCAAGGCAGCTGAAGCGCTGCATTATGGGATCTGTAGTTTATTGTGTTACCAGCGCTTCATATCCCCGGGCCATTAATAACAATAATACAGTATATAAAATGATCTCGCGGGCCGGATATAATTACACGCGGGCCGGATGTGGCCCGTGGGCATTGAGTTTGACAACATATGGACTAAATAGAACTTGAAAAGAAATATTTTTCGAATGTGATCGCAATTCAGATCGAGTTGACGCACTACAGTACATCGAGCCTGCGTGCTATTGTGGTTTTGCCTGTGTGCCTCAATAAGTTACCCTCCCCTCGCTCTTACTTTTTTACCGTTCATCTAATGAATACACTGAGTATGGCTTTACCAAAACAATCATTGATCGCGAATAAAGTATCCATTATTCATAAAGCTTCAATTGGTGATCTGTCTTTCTGCGTTAACCGCATATTTTTTCATACGTCTCAAACCAAGGGGATGCGAGGCTAAAATGAATCGAGAAGCACGCGTACATACTTAGTGCAACCCCTCTCGGGAATCGAACCTCGGAGCTAGAGGCGATGCCTATACTATTGCGCCACGGCGTGCGGTTTGTCTATTTGAGTGTAGCAGTGTAATTCGGTTTTTGTTCAGCACTCTTTGGAACTGTTGCTTTTTGTCTGCGCACTGCGTCAGTTCACGTGAGCCACTGAATATGATTTTATATGTCACTTGCTCGCTTCTAATTGTTTCGCTGCCTTCTTAATTATATAATGCATGTTTTCTTCAGCGCTTTTTGTAGCTCTTCCTGGTTTTCTACGTAATGCGTGATTACGTGAGAGGCGTGATGATGTCACACGAAACTCCGCCCCCCACGGCTTTCGAGCTCAACTCCATTACAGTAAATGGAGAAAAATAGCTTCCAGTTATGACCATTACGCATAGAATTTTGAAATGAAACCTGCCCAACTTTTGTAAGGAAGCTGTAAGGAATGAGCCTGCCAAATTTCAGCCTTCCACCCACACGGGAAGTTGGAGAATTAGTGATGAGTCAGTGAGTCAGTCAGTGAGTCAGTGAGTCAGTCAGTGAGGGCTTTGCCTTTTATTAGTATAGATATATAAGCACATAACACACTGTTTTATTTACACTGTCTCTTTGTCACCGCCTTCAGTCCTCCACACAGGCTTTGTCCTCTTCCTCCCGACTCTCGCCAATGGATTCTGGTGACTGGCCCCTTTTTATAGGGCCCCCTGAAGGAGTCCAGGTGCCCAATGTGCTTCTTCCAGCAACACTTCTGGGTGTGCCAAATAGGGCCCTGTAAAAGACCATGTGCCCCCTGGTGGGTGCCATGGGCCCCAGTAAGTTTGAGCTTTCATGATCATAACCTGTGGCCTCGCTGGAAGCCAAGGGGCTGCCCTCTGGCTGTCCAGGGAAGAAACCGTCTTAAAAATACTCTCTCCCCTGGTCTTTCCATGGTTAGGACGTCCTAGCCGGGCATATTGACATGCTGCACATTTGTTGGCTGCACATCGTATTGGATTGAGATCTAGTGACTATGGAGGCCTGTGAAGAACTCATTGTCATGTTCAACAAACCAGTTTGAGAGAATTGGAGCTTTGTGACATGGCACGTTATCCTCCTGAAAGATTGATACCCTGCAGTCATAAAAGGATGAACATGGTCAGCAACGTTACTCAGGTAGGCTGTGGCATTTAAATGATGCTCAGTTGGTACTAAGGGGCCCAAAGTGTGCCATCAAAATATCGCCCACACCATTACACCACCACCACCAGCCTGGACCATTGATACAATGCAGGATGGATCCATGCTTTCATGTTGTTGACCCTACCATCTGAATGTCCCAGCAGAAATCGAGACTCATCAGACCAAGGCAACGTGTTTCCAATCTTCTATTGCCCAGTTTTGGTGAGCCTGTGAGAATTGTAGCCTTAGTTCCCTGTCCGTAACTGACAGAAGTGGCTCTACATCTCCTGCTGCTGTAGCCCACCTGCTTCAATGTTCAATATGTTTTGTGTCCAGAGACTCTCTTCTGCATACCTTGGTCATAACGAGTGCTTATTTGAGTTACTGTTGCCATTCTATCAGCTTGAACAAGTCTGGCCATTCTCTTCAGACCACTGGCATTAACAAGGCAGTTTTGCCCAGAGAACTGCTGCTCAATGGATATTTTCTCTTTCTCAGACCATTCTCTAAACCCTGCTTGTGTGATGGTGTTGTGTGAAATTCCCAGTAGATCAGCAGTTTCTGAAATACTTAGACCAGCCAGTCTGGCATCAACATCCATGGCACATACAAGTTACTTCAATCTCCTTTCTTCTTCTTCATACTGTTGCTCGGTTTAAACTTCAGCAGGTCATCTAACTAAACGTCATTTAACTCAGTTGGAATCCCAATTAATTTTACTGAATCAGCCCGCAATCTAGGAGTTATCTTTGACTCTAGCATGTCATTTAAAGCACATATTACAAAGTCGTCCAAAACATGGTTTTTCCATCTTAAAAATGTTAGGAAATTAAGGCGCTTTCTAAATAAACAGGATTGTGAGAAATTAATTCATGCATTTATCTCTAGTAGGATTGACTACTGCAATGCGGTGTTTACTGGCTGTTCAAACTGTTCTCTATTCAGCCTCCAGTTAATCCAAAATGCGGCTGCAAGAATTATTACAAGAACAAGAAAATATGAACACATAACTCCAGTTCTTAAATCTTTACACTGGCTCCCAGTTAAGTTTAGGGCAGATTTCAAAATCCTCCTTTTAACATATAAAGCATTAAATGGCCAAGGTCCAGCTTACTTGTCTGAACTTATCATGACTTACAAACCTGAGCGCACATTAAGATCTCAAGATGCCGGTCTGCTTAGGATTCCAAGGATTAATAAAATAACAGTGGGAGGTCGAGCTTTTAGTTACAGGGCCCCTAAACTGTAGAATGGTCTTCCTGCTTCCATAAGAGATGCCCCTTCATCTCAGTCTCAGCCTTTAAATCCCAACTGAAGACTCACTACTTCAGTTTAGTACACCCTGACTAGAGCTGCTGATTAACTGTACAGACTGCATCTCTGTTGTTAGTCATTAGCACTAAAACATAAGTAACATGATAATTATATTTGAATACTAACCCTCACCTATTCTGTTTCTTTTCTCGGTACCCAAATGTGGCAATTGGTGCCACGGCCCACCTGCCAAGTTGTTTGCCTGCCTATGGTAAAGTCATCCCTGATGGAGGATCACAGGAATCATGGGAAAGAGGGGTCCTTTCATCGGAGCAACGTTTCAGCCATGGCATGGCCAAATGGGGAGGCAGCTAGATGGATGAGGTCTTCAGGACTCTAAAAATATCCAAACCTAATTATGTCATATCATCTACTGTTAAACCGTACTTCTAAAATTTTTATTATTATGCTGTCTTAAGGAATTGTTCTGTTCTGTGTATTGTATTGTATTGACCCCCTACTTTTGACACCCACTGCACGCCCAACCTACCTGGAAAGGGGTCTCTCTGTAACTGCCTTTCCTGAGGTTTCTTCCATTTTCCCTACAAGGTTTTTTGGGAGTTTTTCCTTGTCTTCTCAGAGAGTCAAGGCTGGGGGGCTGTCAAAAGGCAGGGCCTGTTAAAACCCATTGCGGCACTTCCTGTGTGATTTTGGGCTATATAAAAAATAAACTGTATTGTATTGTATCTTGACAATGTCAACATGCACTGAGTTGCTGCCATGTGATTGGCTGATTAGATATTTGCATTAAGAATTAGCTGAAAAGGTGTACCTAATAAAGTAACCAGTGAGTGTATGTATACAGTATTTTTACGAGGGGGAGTCAAGCTAAAGTTAGAAAATGGGATTTATTAGAAAATGGACTAAACCTTAACAACACTGATCATGTCATTTCTCAATGTCGTCTCCACTCTTCTATATGCGCTTGCGCCACCTGCCAGGCAGTTCCTGGATCCCAGCAGAATAAAAGGTTTTGTCTTGTCCTCGCAACCACTCGTGCACCGCTTTCTTCACGTCATCATCTGTCTTGATTCAACGACCACCCAGATGTTTTTAGTGGTCCAAAAAGGCGGAAATCACACCGTGTCATATCTGGCGAATAAGGAAGATGTGGCAACACCTCAAACTTCAGTTTCTTTAGACGAGCCTTGGTGTTCTTAGCAGTGTGTGTGTCATTGTCTTGCAGCAAAAGGACTCCTTGAGACAGCAGTCCCCGCTGCTGGGATCGAATAGCAGGCTTCACATTGGTCTCCAGCAAGTCACAGTTACAGTACTTGTACTAGTGACTGTAGTACCCCTCGGCATGCAGTGTTCAACAATAACTCGGGTGCAGGAGTTATAGAGTGTCTAGGAGTTCATGTGGATGTTAATTTGCTGCATACCACCTACCTCACCATTGTTGCAGACCAGGTACACTGCTTCATGTCAATGGTATTCTCTGATGAATATCTGCATTACGAACACAAAGGGTCGCTGTCTAGTAGCCAGACTATGATCTTAATGAGTGGGTAAGATAAATTAAAATAAACCTAAGGGGGAACCCCCACCCCAGTTGTCGAACTCGGGTGATATTGAAGGTTATGTAACTGTCCAGACCAGTCAGACTGACTATGCTAACCCTGTTCACCATCAAAATAACCTTGAATAGTCACTCGAGCATCAGAACTGGACCCTGGATCACTGAAAGAAAGTCTCTTGCTTGGTCCAATGAATCGTGTTTTTTGTTGCATCATGTGGATGGCCAGGTACGTGTGTGTTTGTAATTCACCTGGGGAAGAGATGGCACCAGGATGCAGTGTTAGAAGAAGACGCTTTGGGCAATATTCTGCTGGGAAACTCTGGGTGGGATCTTTTAGTACAATAATGCACCCTGCCACACTGAAACTGAATTTGTTTGGAAATTCCTTGAGGAAGATAATGAAAAGGTCAGAGTGTTGCCCTGCTCTCCAGATTCCTCAGATTTCATCCCAATCAAGGATTTGTCGGATGTGATGGAACAACAATAGAACTTATGGATCTGATTCCAGAAACTTGTGTTCACATCCCATCTTTGCTATCTCAGGGAGGACAACTTGAGAGAGAATGGGGCTGTTGCCCAGAGCCGATTTGAGAGAGAATGGGATTGTCAATCAGAGCAATTCTATCCTGGTGACAATTAGTGGTTTTGTGTTCAGCATTATATTTTTGTTGCGTGTAATTTTTGTTTTTTATTTTACATAACCTAAAACTCTCCAATTTTTTCACTCCAGTTCAGGAAGATTGGGGGGTCAGATCCTATGCCGGTAACATCCAATAAAAGGCCAGGACCAGATAGGGTGATAGTCCATGTCAACGCTTATTATTAGTGATGAGTAAGCATGCTCGGACGAACATGTGTTCGGCTCGAGCATTGCTATGCCTGGAGCATGGCGGTACTCGAACGAGCACCACATGTGCTCGTGCGCCATGCTCGAGTCTCCTCCCCGCACGTTTCGCGGGTTGAAGACAGCCAATCATGGGGCAGGTAAGTACTGTTTTAGAGTGTCAGCTCACCTGCAGGCACTGGCATATAATGTTTTAGAGCGTCATTTTTCTGTAAAATTGACTTTTTGGGGGTTTTGGGTGTGTTTTTGTCAGTCTGTAAAAGTGGCGTACAACTCAGACAAACTGGTTCCCAGCAGTGACTTGGGAGTCCAAGATGCATCCAGACATCGTCCCCATGCTGTTCTCTGTCCATTTGGGTGGTGTTTCTGTCACTTTCTGACCTTTTCCAATGGACCAGGCACCCTCCCCTCTTCAGAGCAGGGGTGCCTGGTTGTCTCCATTGACTTACATTATACTCGGGTGCTCGGTAGAGCACACAAACATCGCGATGTGTTCGGACTGAACACCCAAACACTTTGGTGCTCGCTCATCACTACTTATGATATTTTAACTATATTTCTGACTAGGGGGCTTCGACCCCTGCTCGATTCGCTCGCCAACCCTATGCACCAGCCACTTCACGTCTACGTCGCTTGCATATGTAGATTTCACTTTAACTAAACAACAAGTCTTTTATTTCTTGCGGATATGCCTCTTCATTGGGAAGAAACACTACTTTCCCCTGATGGCAACACGAATTAGACGATCTACAAGTCTCCGACTTAAAGTTTAAATCCAAACAATATATTCGATCTCTTTTTGCTGTTCCATTATTTAACCGAGTAATAATTTCCATTTATTTGCACTAATGCAATCTTTACTATTATTTTTTTGAGAATTTCAAATTTTAGTACTT